>NC_143133.1:100329523-100481039 GCF_059928025.1 Delphinapterus leucas
ATAACTCTAACCCTAACCATAAACCACACACACACAAAAATGTACCTGGATCCACACCCATTCCTTCTGATGACCTTTGGTTAGTGGAGCATCTAACCATCCTCCTTTTGTCTTGAATCTATCTTATTTCATTTTCCAAGAGCCTTCCTCTATCATTTATTCTCTTCTGCAACTTCAAATACTGTGTCTGCTGGCTCCTTCCCATCAGAATTACATGTTTAGATCTCTTCTGTTTTCATTCTTCAATTTCCTTGAGCTATTTTCTTCTATAACTCCCTTCATAAACTTAAATTCTTGAAGTATTCCTCTAAAGTGGAGGGACACACTGTTCTGTGAACTGACTTCATCAGAATCACCTTGGGAACACTAAAAATTCAGATACCTGGGTCTTATCTTAGGGGAAGTCAATTCAGTAAACCTAGCATGGCATAGAATCCATATTTTTAAAGCCCCTAGATGATCTTAAGTGCACCCAGTTTGGAAACCCCTAGTATGCTCTTCATCTGTACTTGCTCACCTCCTATTTACACACCCAATTCTGTTTCCATCTTTACTAGTCCACTCGGAAGATTATGAAAATTACATCTCTATGTACCTATTTGGATGGGCTAGAAAACCACAAGTCAATCTTGACTCTTCTTTCGCACACCCACCACCATGCTAGTCATTACTCACCAATATCTCCTCTGTTGCTAAAGGTAACATTTATTGATTGAAGGTAACGTTTACTGGTTGAAGCACTTCATGTGTACTGACTCCGTTATTCCCCTTAATAACCCGAAGTGTCTGGTACTATCATTATCACTAATTTTTAACTGAGACACTGAAACCCAGAGAGGCTAGGATGGCTCAGCATCACAGTGTTAGTTAAGGGGCAAGCACCAGGACTTGAACTGAAAGTCTGGTTCTTAGTCTATGCTCTTAACTCTCAGCCATTACTCTAAACTGCTCCCTTATCACTTACAAACCTCTACAAATTGCTCAGATCTCACCAACATAGTCTGGACCACATCATCTCTTCCCTGGTTTAACAGAGTGGCCTCTGACTAGTCTCTTAGCCTCAACTCTGTCTTCTCCAACTAGAGATGTGCTCATATCACATCACTAGAGAAACTGTTCATATCAGCTCACAGAGCAAACTATGTCCATCCCTTCTTACCTTCACATTCAGCAACATCATATTGGTAGCTTTAAAATCAGCATAGTGGAAATATTTATACTACAGAAGTGAGCAAACACCACAAATCAGGGGGCTTTGTTCCTCTGAAGAGCCAGTTTTTAAACATTTGTTAGCACACCACTGTTCCAGTCTACGTTCACATACAAGTCAAAGACTTTGTAATCCGCAGGGCTACTCATGATCATGTGATCAGCTTCTCAAACTTCATAAATCTGGGCTAGTTGGTTCTTTTATGTGCTCTTAGAAGGCCTTGAACTTCATAACCCTAGAACTTATCACACTGTATTGCAATGGTCTGTTTACTTTGTTCTCCCATTAGAGTGTTTGAGGATAGAAAGTGTTTCTTTCATTGTGTTCCTAGCACCTAAAACAATGCCTAACTCATAATCAGTGCTTAAAAACTATTTGTTGTATAAATGAATGAAATAACAAATAAAGGTCTTTCCCCAAATGTTTGCCAATTCTCACACTATTCCTTTTAGCAACTGCCTCATTACCCTTTACTCCTCAGTTTATGAACCATACATTCCAGGAGTTTATGGATTACAGATAGGCTATTCATCCCCAGATCACACTTTTTAAAAGTTAGCAATAAACTTGACTAAGCTCTTAAATATTAGAAATAGCTACCGTCATCAAAGTCACTGAAAATGCTCTTTTGCATTTTATTTGCTCAAATTATACAAAGTTCGGCTTGTAATAGAATTGCAGCCTCAGCTTCCACCTTACGAAACTCTTCTGGGAAAGAAAATAGTTCTTGAGAGCTAGCTTCTGTAGCTGGAGAAATGCCACAAAAAATCTGAATATGCTGCTGTTCCTTAAAATAAAACCCTCTCTCATTCGTGTAATTAGTGTTGCTTTGGAAGCATTACTTCCATGGATAAGTACAGCATAATTAATGCAATGTACAAATCCCATCTCTAACTAGAATTTTAACATAATCTATCCCTAAATTCTATCCCCAAAGAAACTTAACAAAAGTTAAATGTTTTTAATTTATATAAAAGATACTCAAAAAACAGCTGTGTTTTGTTTAAAATAGCTTATCTCATCACTTTAGGGTCTCTTTTTTTTGAAGTGGGACTACTTTGACTAACTTTATTTTATCTTGTATTCAAATATTACTTTCTCTCCCAATCCCTATCTTAATGTCAACACCTTTTACTGATATAGTCAATTCAAATCTTAAATTATTTTTTTAAAACAAAAGTATGCTGGTCATCTACTGTGTGTTCAATCCTTTTTTAGGCATTGAAAACCAGAAATAAAAAGATCATAGAAGATTCCTCCCCTTTAGTATCTGATATTATAGTAAGGGAGGAAGACAGTAAATAAACAAATAAACTAAGTAGCTTCAGAGAGTAGTAAGTGTTATAACAAAAATAGAGGCGGGTGATGAAATGACAAATGTGCCAGGTCAAGGGGTGGGCAGGACAGGGTGGGCTATTTAAGATAGGATAATCAGACAAGGTCTTTCTGAAGGGATGACACATAAATTCAGATGGGAAAAAAGTTAGCCAAGTGTATATTGGAGGCAAAAGTATTCCAGGCAGAAAGAATACAACAGCAAACTCAAATATCCTGAGAAAGATGTGAGAGTAGCATGTTTGGTAGAAAAAAAGTCAGTAATAATAGGAGAATAGTGATTTTAAATCACATGGTCTTCCAGTATATTTAATTTTATTTTCTTTAAGAAAGTACATACTAATATTGTTAATCATAAGCTTATCAAGCTACCAACGTAAACTCCCTGTACATAGAGTTGGGAAGAGATGTGCAGTGGCACACCATTACAGACTATTTCAGCAGACAAATAACCTCAAGAACGTAAATAACACAGCAATAGTAAAGTGTAACTGTAAAAACCAGGAAATGATGTCTTGAGTTTTTATTTATCTTCGTTTTTAATAGTACTTATTTGTGAGTATATACAATTTAATTTTTAATAAAGACTGTGTTAAATAACTGGACGATAAAAAAACTCCTTAGAATTTAACAATTGGTTCCTAAAGCTGGTACAAGCCGGCTCCAGCACACCCGTACTGCACGGTCTGTCTGAGTGAGGGCTCTTCAATCTGACCAGAAACCAAAAATGATCTATAGGGACATTTAATTTTGTATCCACCTCCCTGATGCCAAATGGCTTTTCCTACTTCCCCATCACCCACCTGAAAACAGAAAAGAAAAAGAAGGAGAAAAAGAAAAAGAAGAAAAAGAAAAAGAAAAAATAATGGTTTTTAGATATATCATTTGTGGAATATCCTGGGAAGTAAAATGAGTTATTTTTTTAATTTTTAGAATTTCTTATATATTAATGTCAAGGTTAAAAGCCAAATTTCCAGGATTCTATACTAATTCTTGGCAGTAACAAAATAATAAAATTACTTAAAAGGAATCATATGACAAACTTAAATTTAATACTAAGATTTTTTAAAACATCTTTATTGGAGTATAATTGCTTTACAATCATGTGTTAGTTTCTGCTTTATAACAAAGTGAATCAGTTATACATATACATATGTTCCCATATCTCTCCCCTCTTGCGTCTCCCTCCCTCCCACCCTCCCTATCCCACCCCTCTAGGTGGTCATAAAGCACCGAGCTGATCTCCCTGTGCTATCGGCTGCTTCCCACTAGCTACCTATTTTACGTTTGGTAGTGTATATATGTCCATGCCACTCTCTCACTTTGTCACAGCTTACCCTTCCCCCTCCCCATAGCCTCAAGTCCATTCTCTAGTGGGTCTGTGTCTTTATTCCCATCTTACCCCTAGGTTCTTCATGACTGTTTTTTTTTTTCTTAGATTCCATATATATGTGTTAGCATACGGTATTTATGTGTTAGCATATGGCATTTGTTTTTCTCTTTCTGACTTACTTCACTCTGTATGACAGTCTCTAGGTCCATCCACCTCACTACAAATAACTCAATTTCATTTCTTTTTATGGCTGAGTAATATTCCATTGTATATATGTGCCACATCTTCTTTATCCTTTCATCCGATGATGGACACTTAAGTTGCTTCCATCTCCTGGCTATTACTAACATGCTTTTAAAAGTACTTAAGCATTGAGATAAAAGCTAATGATTATGTTACTAGATGGCTAAGCAGAGTGTAACTTTTAAAAATCTAATTTGTTTTGCAAAAGCAAAGTACACCAGAATGGGATGCTGAATAACCAATATTACTATGTTCCGAGTTGGTAAACACAAGAGCATTGCTAGAATGGTAGAATAACAAACACTGGCTTATAATGGGTATATAATTTTATTTTCTCTACCCTTAGCCACACCTTCACTATCACTCATCTAAATTTAATTTTGTAACAAATAGTTTGCCAAACATTAAAAATTTTCCCTCTGTTGGAGACCTGGAGCAGACGTTACCATTTATTTCGAAAAGGAAACAAACACACACAAACAACACATAATACTGCTCCTAAGGTTGCAAAAAGTTGAGAGCTTACAGACTGGTTCTCTAACGTAAGAAAAATTTATATATATATATATATATATATATATATATATATATGTATATGTATATATATGTGTGTATATATACATATAAATTTATTATATATATTAAACACAAAGCATAAATATAAAATTATGTTTTAATTTTTTTAATAGATCTTTATTGGAGTATAATTGCTTGACAATACTATGTTAGTTTCTGTTGTACACAAAAGCGAATCAGCCATATGCATACACATGTCCCCATATCCCTTCCCACTTGAGCCCCCCTCCCACCATCCCTATCCCACCCCTCTAGGTGGTCACAAAGCACCGAGCTGATCTCCCTGTGATATGCTGCTGCTTCCCACTAGCTAACTATTTTACATTCGGTAGTGTATATATGTCAATAAGCAAAACATATAAATTACAAAATATCATGGGCTCACACAGGGATAATTTTCTTTAAGAATAATTTTTGTACACTATTTGGCACATGCTTTACTCATATCAAAAGACAGACGTACAATTTTACATATGGAGGATTGTTTTAAATGAGCTATACATAGTATCATAAGTCCTAGGCTAATAGCCAAATTGACCTGAAGGCCTTACTAACAAATGCAGCTTTCAAGAACAGCAAAAGAAATGGCTTGGACACTCACTAAATGGACAGAATTGACTATAATTCACTAACTCCTTAGTGTGGTTCTACATTTTGTCTCAGAATAATGATTGCCTTTGGCTGTAGCATCTACTCCAAAATATGGACATAGTAGACTGCTCATCTTTCACACAGCTTATTATACATCAGAAGGAGCATTTAGTTATGTGTGGCTTAAGAAACAGATTATGTTTTAAATCACAGAAACTTAGACACAGAAGGGAAGAATGAGTTATTGATCCAGGAATCCATGAGTTAGAAGTTTTGCAATATAACAAAATCTGGTAAAAAAAATAAATAAAATTTACTAAATATTGGAAATGTTAATCTAACCAAAGTTTCAAACAAAGAAGTTAATTTAGCAGTTAATTAAAAGGAAAAAAATATGATTAAAAAATTAAATATAGCCACCTTGATCAAGTGATCAATATTAGCATCATTAGTAATATGACACATTTGATACTACATACTCCCTGATAGAATGCACTAAAAAGGTCATTCTTTCTCCAAATTCATAACCTCAATTTACTCAAAAGAAAGATCACACAAACTCCAACTGAATCATGTTCTACAAAATACTTGACCATTATTCATCTAAAGTACCAAAGTCTAAAAAGAGACAAAAAAAAAAAAAAGACAAAGGAACTGGTACAGATTGGAGGTGATTAAAGAAACATGGTAAGTAAATGCCATGTATTGATAGGATGCTGGATTGGCTCTTGGAACAGAGAAGCAACATTAGTGGAAAAACTGAGGAAATAGAATTAAAGTCTGTAGTTTTTTAAACCATTTTTTAAAATTGAAGTATAGTTAATTTACAATATTGTGTTAGTTTCAGTTATACATATATATATTCTTTTTCAGATTCTTTTCCATTATAGGTTATTACAAGATATTGAATATAATTCCCATGCTATACAGTAGGTCCTTGTCATCTATTTTATATATAGTAGTGTGTATTTGTTAATCCCAAACTCCTAATTTATCCCCCACAAAGTCTATAATTTGTTAATAGTGATGTGTCAATGTTAATCTCTTTGCTTTGCACATTGTACCATGGTTATGTGAAGTGTTAACCTTAGAGAAGCTAAGTAAAGACTATATATGGGAACTGTCTGTACTATCTTTGAAAATCTTCTGTAAAATCTAACATAACATCAACATTACAAGTTTAAAAGGATACCTGGATTTACAATATACGAAATAAAGAGAAAAATAAAAATCACATATTTTATCAACAAACAAAAAAAACATTTGATTGTTGATTTGTTGATTGTTGATTTGTCTCTTTCCCTTCCTTCCTTCCTTTCTTTTTTTCTCTCTTTCTTTTTAATACCAAATCTCTGACCAAGGGACTGACCAACATGGAGAAGGGCATACATTCTGGAACCTGAGTACTCAGCTTCAGATTCTATCATCTCCACCATTTACTGTGTGATTTGGGGAAAATAAATTAACTTCCTGTGCCCAGTTCCTTTGTTGTACACATAGGAAGAATAATATCTGCCAGATAGAGTTGTTTGAGAATAAATGAATTATTATGTGCAAAACACTTAGAACAGTGTGTGCAAAAGTCAGCACCATTTGACAGAAATATCAAAATAGTTTGGAAGCAGAGTGATGTCTCACACTCTAGGAAGTGAAGGGGTTCAGAATGAGCCTCCCCAAAACGCACCACCTTGGCATGTAGATTACTTTGAGCTAAAGGCAATCCAGACACTGTGGGCTCAAGAGAAACTTCTGTCCCTCCCTTAACTACCTAGAAGAATTTAAACTGGGGGAGGGGGTTCTATCCCAGAATGAAAATTATTACCGGAGATAAATTTTATCTGAGGGACCCATCTGCATGGCAAAGCAAAAATCTAATTGCTAAACATCTCTTTTTCTTATTGTCCTGTGAATTACCCTCCTTTTAGTTGAAGCCCCAGTCCCCTTTCTCATTTCTTAGCTCAGGATGGCATATATACTTCATTTTACCCTGTCTTTGAATTCCTCATATATGTGGGGTTTCTGTACATACAAAATTAAATTTGTTTTTCTCCTGTTAATCTGTTTCATGTCAATTTGATTATTAGACCAGCCAAAAGAACCCTTGAAGGGTAGAGGAAAATTCCTTCTCCCCAACAAAAGCAAAATGGAATAACTCTTTCCCTCCCTTTACTCCTTTCCTGTAATGCAGCTGACATTACTAGAAGTTGACTCATCTAATCAAATACTTCTGACTGGAATTTTGACTCCAGAAAGGATAACATGTCAAAGCACAGAAAGTTCCCAGCCCTGGCATTCTAACCAAACCCCACCCCCCCAGATGGAAATCAGGTTACGCTCTCTCGACTGACTACCTTTTTTGTTTCTTGATCATCTTCTCACTCTGGATCTCCAATGCTCTGCCACTCTGTGAGCCATCATATACCCTTCCCTCTGCTGCTCAAGTTGATAAATGTTGTTTTCTATTATTTGCAGCCAAGCACAAAGATGCTGTGTGTGTGCTCTGATACTGTTATCCAATGACCCAATTCCTAAAGTCTGGGAGGAGAGGTGCCCCAAAGTCTTGCTTCTGTGGATACTTTTGAATGTCCACAAATCACACTTTGACTGAAAGGAAATGAAGTTTATTGAGTTGGTGTTTGAGACAATAAATTAGAGGGAAAGGAAATCTCATTGGAATGGAGGCTCCCTGAGGAAAAGTACAGTCTTTCAGCCATGTCTCAATTGCCTATCATGCAAGTTCTCTCCAGTCCCAGTACAGATAGTAAACAAAAGTGGATGCCTGTTATTCATGGGGATTTAATTGACTGTAATAAGAATACAACTATTGATTGAACCAATAGAAAAAATGTCCCATAGTTTGGGTTTGTCCTCTAGACAATTCATTGTACATTAAACACTAAAAGTTCAATCTGCACCCTTCAGTCCTCATAAGAGGACTTTGATACTAGAGAATGGCCATGGGTATCTTTGTGTTTTGCATGTGAGAAAAATTATTTGAGAAGATGGAATAATTACTGAAGGGCCTGGATTAGCATATAAATGCAATGTTACTTAAGTGGTTGATAAGAGCTCAGAAGAAATTTATTAACCTCACAAAAAACTCAATTAAAAATTTAGATTATCAAATTATAAACTACTCCTTAGGCTCAGATTGGGTAAGATTTCTCAAGACTACAAAATAACACTCAGTTAATCATTTGAAAGTACAAGTGAAAGTCTCCACAACGGTTTGTGAATTAATGTATAACAAGAATGTTACACATTGCTAATCAAGAATCAAGAAGTCTAATCAAGAATCATACCATTAGTATGACATATTTAAAGATATTCCCTCAAGGTGGATATTGTGTTAATTTTTTGAATTCATCCTATTGTAATTCTGATAATTGCGTGGTTTGGTATTTTACTGTAGACACAGATATTTATACAACTGCAAAATGCTCGGAAAAAGTAGCAACAGTAATGGAGACAATTTAAAAACTGTACTGCAACTATAAAATAGTAACAAAAATGGGAACTTGCAATGGTAAATACAGATCTAAAAAACACTTTATTTTAAATTTTCCCTAGTGCCCAAAAGGAAGAGTACTAGTCCCTCTCCCTTTAGCATTTTCCTTAGAAAACTTGAAATTGGAAATGTTTCTCTGTCTTCTTGAGATGTACATAAATCTTTTTAAAAGCTTGATAAGCCTTATTTCAGTTCTGCAACCCAGGAATGTATTTCTTGGAGGGCTCAGAGTCATTTCTTTGAAATGTGAACTTCTAAGAGGATGGATGGCACTTGTCTCCCTGTCTCTGTGGGAATTTAAGCCTAGGTACTTGGCTTCATGATGTTACTTACTGCTTTTCATAAACATACATGAAGTTTTGGGTTTTATTTTTGATAAAGACAATTAACATGTACATAATGGATTGTATCTGCCTAGCTATATAACAGGGTGAGATTTGTCTCTCCCTTTGCAATCTCCTTAGCAGATTGCCTGTGATTTGCATCTCAGCCCGATTTAATGTTTATTCAATAATAAAACTTTTCCCTTCTTTTCTACATAGAGAAGATTCACTGGAATGTTAGGAGATTTCATTTCTAATCATATTTCCCCACCCAGATTAGTAGTAATGGGGTACAGTGGGAATAATTCCTATAGAAGCTAGTTAACTTCTCTCTTAATAAACTCATGTCCAGTTCTGGAAAGCCATGTAAGGATAGGCCATCAGATACAGAAACACTAAATAAAATACAAACTGATCGATATAAGCTACCAGCAGTTCTGTGGGAAAAAAATAAAATAAAACTTTTGAATAACGTGTTTTTTTATATTAATACCAAAGTAGAGTGCACTAGAGAAATGTAATCCCAACTTACAAGGTAATAGGGTCCTTATGACATGATAATAGACAATGAACCACAAACACTTTGAGGAAATTATAATATGGTAGAATAAATCTCCAGAATGAAGATGGCTGGAGCCATGCCAATTTTAACTGTTTTTACGACACTCTGGAAATGTGTCGAGAAAACTTTCAACGTGAAGGGTGACGTTGACAAGGGTGAGTGATCACAAGGTTTGACTGCCTGGATACCTGGTTTTGCACACTGGAGAAAGTAGGCTATTCATGGTGTTTTTTGGGGGTTTTTTTGTTGTTGTTGTGTGGTTTTTTGGGTTTTTTGTTTGTTTGTTTTTTTGCGGTACGCGGGCCTCTCACTGTTGTGGCCTCTCCCGTTGCGGAGCACAGGCTCCGGACGCGCAGGCTCAGCAGCCATGGCTCACGGGCCTAGCCACTCCGCGGCGTGTAGGATCTTCCCGGATCGGGGAACGGCATGTCCCCTGCATCGGCAGGCGGACTCTCAACCACTGCGCCACCAGGGAAGCCCTATTCATGGTGTTTTGTAAAGCTAAAAGGGCCTTTGATGGCTAGTTGTTTCTAGAGCAGGTGATCAATGAAAGACATTCTCTCACCTGCTTTTCTAGTCTTCTGTACAATATGTATGAAACAAAGAAAATTTCCTAGACTGTGGTCTGTATAACACCAGTGTCCCACGACACATTATTTATACTGCATGAGAAAAAATGGGAAGGAGGAAGAGCTTCCTTCGGTGGTCAAATAAATCTGAAAATCCCCCTCTTGAAGTTTTACAATCTAGGTAAGCATATTAAATGCTATGAGGAGACATGCAGTAAACAAACCCAATTAATGAGAACTCCCAGGATCATTTGACCATGAATTCTCCTCCCTTTTATTTTCACCCATTCAGTAATAATAATGATTATCACTTATTATGTGTCACAGTTTTGTGTGCTACTTTACACTGACTCACCTAATCCTCAAAAGACCATATGCTATCATTACCATCTCCATTTTACAAATGAAGAAACTGAAGCTTAGAAGGGTTAAGTAACTGGCCCAAGGTCACCCAGCTTGTGGCAGAGGAAGAACTTGAATCTAGAAAGCCTGCCCCTAGTGACTTTGCTCAGCTGCCTCTCCTTCCTTAGCAGAGAGCTGTGCATGCTCAGTGCATTTATTACAGGGGAAGGTTACTGCTTTCACGTCAACTGTTCTCATGTACTCCTCTGAATGACTTCCATTCCATGGTTGGTTGGACTTACGTTCCCTGGTTTCCATGTCTATCAGCTGCACTGTCATCATTTCATTGTCCCTTCCCTCTGCATTTTGGCAGTGCTTCTCATGTTTGTCTTCCACAACACTCAGTGCCTCCATTTCCTCATCTAGAGAACATGAATAATACTACCTGCCTCATAAGTTATTGTGAGGTGTAAACAAAGACCTGAAGTGAAGTCTTTTGAACAGCAACCTGCACAGCAAGAGCTTGGTGAATACCAACGATGATGGTCACCATCATCACCTATATTATTGTTACTGTTTTCCCCATTGATTCAGACACAGAGTCAGCTTCTGTGTGGGTACAGAGAATAACATATGGATAACAGATTGATAACACCATTTGACTGCTTAGGTATGAAAAGACTGAGAAACAAAGGGTCTTCCTACCTACTTTCAGAAGAGCAAGCTTTTTCCTCTCTTGCAATGGAGACTAACCACTGCTTTTTTTCAGTCTAGTTTCTATGGCCTTGCAATGAGTAGAAAGTCGCTTGGAATACAGAAAAAGTAAACTGTCAACCCATATGTTCTTTCCTGTTGTGACTTCTCATGTTTTCCTCTGTTGTTATAGACATTTAAGTTAGAAGATGGAAATGAATGCATTAGAGAAAGCCAGTGAGACATTATTTTTAACCAAAATCATGGAATTTTGCTCTTAAAAGATATTCTTCAACAAAATTTGCATCTTCTAAAAACACTGAGATTTCTTTCCAGTTTTTTACTTAAAACTCAAGGAAATTTTCATATTTGAAGAGAGTGGTTATATAAGTTCAGTGTTGCTCCCTTCATGAATTTCAGAGAAACCTAATATTTGTATAGTTACATGAACTTTTAAAGAACTGTGTGAGCCACCGAATCAAATAACTATTAGTGTGCATCCCTTGACCCATATAGTAGTAGATGGCAACTGGATTGCTCCCAACTCTTTAGATATGAAGCTGACTTGCTCAGTGCCTGGGCAGCATTGGCCTTCCAGCCTAGAGCAGTGTCTCTCAAAGGGCTTCAGCCACACGGTCTTACCACCTCATTTTCACAGAGATTCTGTTATTGCTCTCTCCCATCACTACCTAGAGAGGCAATATTACTGAAAAGTAATAACTAATAACAATTACAACAGCTAACACTTGTAGTGCTTACTCTGTACCAGGCACTGTTCTAAACATTTCATATATATATATATATATATATATATATATATATACACATTTACATATATATATTAATTCATTTAATTTCATTCTCATAGCAATCATATGAGTTAGGATCTATTATTATCCTCATTTTACAGATGAGGAAACTGAGGTGGAGAGAAAGAAATTTGCCCAAAGTCACACAGCTGATAAGTGGCAGAGATAGTAAATGACACAGCAGAGATTCATATCCAGGCGGCCTGGCTCCAGAGTTCTTGCTTTTGATCTCAAGGCTGTGCTGAATGAGGGTGGTGTGGAAATCCTTAGGTAACATAAGAGATGGGGTGGGGAGGAAGGTTGTCATCTCTAGAGCCTGCTCCACCTTCCAGCTACCCAGCTAAGAGTAGCCTTAGGCAGGGTAACTCTGTTGGTTTGTTGATAAATTTCAATGTCAGAGAAGACTGATGGGAAAGAAATTTAAAAGCTGAACCAACAGGACTTGGAAACTGATGGATGGAGAGCGAGTTAGAGCCTGTTTGACAGAATTCACTGTTAACAGAAATAGAGAATCATATCTGCCTTCAGGGGCCTTCAGTTGCATTCATGAAAGACCAGAGAATAAACACACCACTTCATTCAATGAAGAAAGTAGTATGATTTGCTCCAGGCTTTGTAGAAGGACAAAGGACAAGCACTTACCCAGCTGGGTGAGGAAAAAGGATAATCAAGGAAAGCTCGAAATAGTCAAATCCATTTTCTAGGATCATAGACCAGTAAATCCAGTATTTCCCCTTTATAATCAATCAACAAAAATATTTTTAAATGTTGTATATGCTTATCATAGTTAAACAGAAGCACTGAAAATTGTATTAGAGTGATTCTAGTTTACAGTTTTCAAAGCATCTATTAATTATTACCTATTTCTATCAAAATATCTTATCCAAAAACTTTTTGGTTTTTGCTTTTTGTTGTTTTGTGCGTTTGGGGTTTTGGGGTTTTTTTTCTTATCACAAATGGGCTATATGAACTCTACATCCTGTCTAAATACATTCTTGCCCTTTTCCATATGGTAATCTTAAGAATATTCATCACCAAATAGGAAACACAGCTGCCAACCTTTCAGAAAAGAGTCATGAGTAATGGTTTATTCTACATTTCTAAACATTAGGTCTTCTACAAATCTCTAGAGAGTCAACTTATTTTTATTGTCCCTAAATGTTCTAGGCATAATGCAATTTTCATTATTTAAATGCTTACATTAAAATTATGCCCCACTAATCCATAAATTGCACACTACTATATAAATCTACCTAACTCCATTTTAAAAGAAAAACGAATCAATCACTACCAGAAATAAAGTTAAGAATGGTCACATTCACAGGAAGATAGACAAGATGAAAAGGCAGAGGGCTATGTACCAGATGAAGGAAGAAGATAAAACCCAAAAAAAACAACTAAATGAAGTGGAGATAGGCAACCATCCAAAAAAGAATTCAGAATAATGATAGTGAAGATGATCCAGGACCTCAGAAAAAGAATGGAGGCAGAGATCGAAAAGATGCAAGAAATGATTAACAAAGACCTAGAAGAATGAAAGAACAAACAGAGATGAACAATACAATAACTGAAATGAAAAGTACACTAGAAGGAATCAATAGCAGAATGACTGAGACAGAAGAACAGATAAGTGACCTGAAAGACAGAATGGTGGATTTCACTGCTCTAGAACAGAAAAATGAAAAAAGAATGCAAACAAATGAAGGCAGCCTAAGGGAGCTCTGGGACAACATTAAACACAACAGCATTCGCATTACAGAGGTCCCAGAAGGAGAAGAGAGAGAGGAAGGACATGAGAAAATATTTGAAGAGATTAGAGTCAAAAACTTCCCTAACATGGGAAAGGAAATAGCCACCCATGTCCAGGAAGCACAGAGAGCCCCATACAGGATAAACCCAAGGAGAAACACGTTGAGACACATAGTAATCAAATCCAAAAAAATTAAAGACAAAGAAAATTTATTGAAAGCAGCAAGGGAAAAACAACAAATAACATACAAGGGAAATCCCATAAGGTTAACAGCTGATTTCTCAGCAGAAACTGTACAAGCCAGGAGGGAGTGGCATGATATACTACAACCAAGATTACGCTACCTGGCAAGGATCTCATTCAGATTCGATGGAGAAATCAAAAGCTTTACAGACAAGCAAGAGGTAAGAGAATTCAGCACCACCAAACCAGCTCTACAACAAATGCTAAAGGAACTTCTCTAAGTGTGAAACACAAGAGAAGAAAAGGACATACAAAAACAAACCCAAAACAATTAAGAAAATGGTAATAGGAACATACATATTGATAATCACCTTAAATGTGAATGGATTAAATGCTTCAACCAATAGATACAAAAACAAGACCCATATATATGCTGTCTACAAGAGACCCACTTCAGACCTAGGGACACATACAGACTGAGAATGAGGGAATGGAAAAAGATATTTCATGCAAATGGAAATCAAAAGAAAGCTGGAGTAGCAATACTCATATCAGATAAAATAGACTTTAAAATAAATAATGTTACAAGAGACAAGGAAGGACACTACATAATGATCAAGAGATCAAACCAAGAAGAAGATATAACAATTATAAATATATATGCACCCAACATAGGAACACCTCAATACATAAGGCAACTGCTAACAGCTATAAAAGAGGAAATCGACAGTAACACAATAATAGTGGGGGAATTTAACACCTCACTTACACCAATGGACAGATCATCCAGACAGAAATTTAATAAGGAAATACAAGCTTTAAATGATACAACGGACCTGTTAGATTTAATTGATATTTATAGGACATTCCACCCCAAAACAGTAGATTACACTTTCTTCTCAAGTGCGCACAGAACATTCTCCAGGATAGATCACGTCCTGGGTCACAAATCAAGCCTCAGTAAACTTAAGAAAATTGAAATCATATCAAGCATCTTATCTGACCACAACACTATGAGATAAGAAATCAATTACAGGGAAAACAATGTAAAAAACACAAACACATGGAGGCTAAACAATACGTTAGTGAATAACCAAAAGATCCCTGAAAAAATCAAAGAGGAAATCAAAAAATATGTACAAACAAATGACAATGAAAACACGATAATCCAAAACCTATGGGATGCAGCAAAAGCAGTTCTAAAAGAGAAGTTTATAGCAATACAAGCCTACCTCAAGAAACGAGAAAAACCTCAAATAAACAATCTAACCTTATACCTAAAGAAACTAGAGAAAGAAGAACAAACAAAACCCAAAGTTAGCAGAAGGAAAGAAATCATAAAGATCAGAGCAGAAATAAATGAAATAGAAACAAAGAAAACAATAGCAAAGCTCAATAAAACTAAAAGCTGGTTCTTTGAGAAGATAAAAAAAATTAATAAACCATTAGCCAGACTCACCACGATAAAGAGGGGGAGGACTCAAACCAATAAAATTAGAAATGAAAAAGGAGAAATTACAACAGACATCGCAGAAATACAAAGCATCCTAAGAGACTACTACAAGCAACGCTATGCCAATAAAATGGACAACCTGGAAGAAATGGACAAATCCTTAGAAAGGTATAACCTCCCAAAACTGAACCAGGAAGAAATAGAAAATATAAACAGATCAATCACAAGTAATGAAATTGAAACTGTGATTAAAATCTTCCAAAAACCAAAAGTCCAGGACCAGATGCTTCACCAGTGAATTCTATTAAACATTTAGAGAAGAGCTAATACTCATCCTTCTCAAACTCTTTGAAAAATTGCAGAGGAAGGGACAATCCCAAACTCATTCTATGAGGTCACCATCACCCTGATACCAAAACCAGACAAAAATACGAAAGAAAAAAGAAAATTACAGATCAATATCACTGATGAATATAGATGCAAACATCCTCAACAAAATACTAGCAAACAGAATCCAACAACACATTAAAAGGATCATACACCATGATCAAGTGGGATTTATCCCACGGATGCAAGGATTCTTCAATATACGCAAGTCAATCAATGTGATACACCATATTAACAAATTGAAGAATAAAAACCATATGATCATCTCAATAGAAACAGAAAAACTTTTCACAAACTTCAACACCAATTTACGATAAAAACTCTCTAGAAAGTGAGCATAGAGGGAACCTACCTCAATATAATAAAGGCCATATATAACAAACACACAGCAAACATCATTCTCAATGGTGAAAAACTGAAAGCATTTCCTCTAAGATCAGGAAAAAGAAAAGGATGGCCACTCTCACCACTATTATTCAACGTAGCTTTGGAAGTCCTAGCCATGGCAATCAGAGAAGAAAAAGAAATGAAAGGAATACAAATTGGAAAAGAAGAAATAAAACTGTAAGTAAAACATCCAAAAGATGCTACCAGAAAACTACTAGAGCTAATCAATGAATTTGGTAAAGTTGCAGGAGACAAAATGAATGCACAGAAATCTCTTGCATTCCTAAACACTACTGACGAAAAATCTGAAAGAGAAATTAAGGAAACACTCCCATTTACCATTGCAACAAAAAGAATAAAATACCTAGGAATAAACCTACCTAGGGAGAAATACGACCTGTAGTAAGAAAACTATAAGACAGTGATGAAATAAATTAAAGTTGATACTAACAGATGGAGACATATACCATGGTCTTGGAATGGAAGAATCAATATTGTGAAAATGACTATACTACCCAAAGCAATCTACAGATTCAATGCAATCCCTATCAAATTACCAATGGCATTTTTCATGGAACTAGAACAAAAAATCTTAAAATTTGTATGGAGACACAAAAGATCCCGAATAGCCAAAGCAGTCTTGAGGGAAAAAAAATGATGCTGGAGGAATCAGACTCCCTGATTTCAGACTATACTACAAAGCTACAGTAATCAAGACAATATGGTACTGGAACAAAAACAGAAACATAGATCAATGGAACAAGATAGAAAGCCCAGAAATAAACCCACGCACCTATGGTCAGCTAATCTATGACAAAGGAGGCAAGGATAACAATGGAGAAAATACAGTCTCTTCAATAAGTGGTGCTGGGAAAACTGGACAGCTCCATGTAAAAGAATGAAATTAGAACACTCCCTAACTCCATACACAAAAATAAATTCAAAATGGATTAGAGACCTAAATATAAGACCAGACACTATAAAAATCTTAGAGGAAGACATAGGAAGAACACTCTTTGACAAACCACAGCAAGATCTTTTTTGATCCACCTCCTAGAGTAATGGAAATAAAAACAAAAATAAACAAATGGGACCTAATGAAACTTCAATGCTTTTGCACAGCAAAGGAAACCATAAACAAGAAGAAAAGACAACCTCAAAATGGGAGAAAATATTTGCAAATGAATCAACAAAGGATTAATCTCCAAAATATATAAACAGCTCATGCAGCTCAATACTAAAGAAACAAACAACCTAATCCAAAAATGCGCAGAAGACCTAAATAGACATTTCTCCAAAAAATACATACAGATGGCCAAGAAGCACATGAAAAGCTGCTCAACATCACTAATTATTAGAGAAATGGAAATCAAAACTACAATGAGGTATCACCTCACACCAGTTAGAATGGGCATCATCAGAAAATCCACAAGCAACAAATGCTGGAGAGGGTGTGGAGAAAAGGGAACCCCCTTGCACTGTTGGTTGGAATGTAAATTGATACAGCCACTATGGAGAACAGTATGGAGGTTCCTTAAAAAATGAAAAATAGAATTACCATATGACTCAGCAATCTCACTACTGGGCATATACCCAGAGAAAACCATAATTCCAAAAGACACATGCACCCCAATGTTCATTGCAGCACTATTTACAATAGCCTGGTCATGGAAGCAACATAAATGCTCATCAACAGACAAATGGATAAAGAAGATATGGTACATATATACAACGGAATATTACTCAGCCATAAAAAGGAATGAAATTAGGTCATTTATAGAGACATGGATGAATCTAGAGACTGTCATACAGAGTGAAGTAAGTCAGAAAGAGAAAAAAATATCGTATATTAATGCATATTTGTGGAACCTAGAAAAATGGTACAGAAGAACCGGTTTGCAGGGCAGAAATAGAGACACAGATGTAGAGTACAAATGTGTGGACACCAAGGTGAGAAAGTGGTGGGTGGGGGTGGTAGTGTGATGAATTGGGAGATTGGGATTGACATATATACACTAATATGTATAAAATGGATAATTAATAAGAACCTGCTGTATAAAAAATACATTAAATTAAATTTAAAAAAAAGAATCGTCTTCAAGGGGCTTCACTGGTGGTGCAGTGGTTAAGAATCCACCTGTCAATGCAGAGGACACGGGTTCATGCCCTGGTCTGGGAAGATCCCACATGCTGTGGAGCAACTAAGCCCATGTGCCACAACTACTGAGCCTGCGCTCTAGAGCCCACGAGCCACAACTACTGAGCCCGTGAGCACAACTACTGAAGCCTGCATGCCTAAAGCCTGTGCTCCACAACAAGAGAAGCCACTGCAATGAGTAGTAGCCCACACACCGCAAAGAAGAGTAGCCCCCACTTGCCGCAATGAGGGAAAGCTGCACACAGCAACAAAGAAGCAAATGCAGCCAAAAATTAATTAATTTTTTTAAAAAAAGAATGGCCTTCCATAATATTGATGATTTGTAGAATCAAGCTACGGCTTAGAATTTATCTAAAAATCAGATCTGTGCCTGCATTTTTCTGCATCATACTCTTGATGAAAAGTATGACTTACTGAATTGGATCACTGGTACTCCTATATAAGCAAATGAAAATCTAATATGATAAAACACAATAGAATGAAGAGGTTGGATATATACAGGCTTCTGAGTTTACCATTGGAGATGTGATCATCAAGATCAAGGAAATTGAGTAAGGATGGAAGAATGGCACAGTGAGGAAAAAAACTGGACTGTGATCCAGATATCCCAAGTCTTCCTTTAGCCTTAGTTTTGTCACCTCCCGAGTTCTGGTCCTCAGCTTCATCATGTATAAAACAAGGCATTGGAGTAGATGATCACCAACGTCAAATTCTACAAAATCTAAGATTCTAATCTGTGCATTTGCTGTCTTAATACTGTCAAACTCTGCATTTTGTCATGTGAAAAACTGCATGCTTTTAAAAATTATAATCTAAAATTTCATATGATTTCAGAACATCATTTATCCATTTTCTAAACCAGAAATTGGCTGCATTTTACCCAGTGGAAGACGGTTGATCATAAGAATGTTACTGGCCTAATGCTTTGGGGAAACACCAGAGATTCTTGGAATTGCTTCTTGAGGAAACAATGATACCAAGTAAAAATTAATTCACTCAATACACTTCTATGAAGCACCCCTATGTGCGCAGGCCTTTTCTGAACATTGGCAAATCAGAAATGAATGTTAATGTCGTTTCCTTCCAGGGGCATACAGTCCAATGAATGAGAAAAATTACTTCGAATTAAGATATACTTTATTAGCTGCTATGATGGGGCTGTATATAGGGGGCTATGGAAGCCAAAATTCAAAATAAATTCAAAATTCAAATAAATATGTACTATATTGCCACATGGTGATGAAGGCTGTTAAGAAAAATAAAATAAGACATGGGAATATAGACTGGTGGAGGATTCCATTTTTAGATAGAGTACTTAGGGATAACCTCTGTGTTGACGTGACATTTAGACAGACATGAATGAATTGAAGGTGCACTGAGGATACTCAAGTGAGTGTTCCAGCAAAGGGAACATCAACAGAAAAGATCCCGAGGCAGGGCCCTGCTTGGTGTGGGAGTGGAAAGTGACAGGGAAGGTTATAGAGATGAAATGCAGCTAAGGACTAGATTATGTAGGGCCTGCTGGATGTGATAAGGAGGCTGGATTTGCTTCTGGAAGATGGAAAGTCACTTAAGATTTTTGAGCCGAGGAATGACACAATCACATTTTTAGTTTTAAAGGATGATTCTAGATGCTGTATGGAGAATCAACTAGGAAGAGGCAGAGGCAGAGAACAAGAGTTGAAGCAGAGAGAAAAAATTAGAAGATAATTTTTATATTTGTGTTATTATATACATGTATATGTACTTATATCATTATATCGGGTTATATTATATATAATGACATAAATAATATTTCCATATTTATATTTATAATAGTTATATAAATCACATATATACGATAATATATTAGTTTATAATAATATAAATAAAACGTTCTTACATTCCAAGAGTATCATTAATTCAAATATATTTTAATACAGAGTTAGATACAACAGGACCTGCCCACTGATTTTCTGTGAGAGGTGAGAGAAAAAAGGGCTTGTGGAAGACTCCTAAGTTTTAGCTTGAACAACTATATGAATAATGATACCATTTACTGAGATGGCAAAGAAAAGGTGAAGAAGCTTTTGGAAGTGGGGCTGAGAATCAAAAGATTGATTTTAGACATACTAAGCTTGGGATGAATGTAGATGAGTTGTCAAGTAAGCAACGAGATATACAGGTCTCGATAAAGTGGTCAGAGAAGTCAGGGTTAGAAATACAAATTTAGGTGTATTTAGGCCACAGGGTGGATGAGGTGATACAGGAAGTGGAGAGAGAAGAAAAGAATTATGATGATTGAGCTACAGAGTACTCCAACATTTAAAAATCATGAGAAGAACGAACAAAGGAGGCATCAGTTAAGAGAAGAGGAAACCTGGAGAGCAGTACCGTGGTAGCAGAGTGATCTACTGCATCGAGAGCTGCTAAGGAGGAGAAGTCACATGAGAACTAAAGAACTGCCTGTTGGATTTAACATGCTGTTCCTTCTTCCTGGAATGCTATTCTAGATGTCCACATCACTGGCAATATCTTCAGGCCTTTACCCAAAAGTTACCTTCTTGATGATGCTGGCAATGCCCACCCTATCAAAAATGTCAACCCACTCTCCCAGTTACTTGTATCCCCTTTCCCAGCTTTATTTATTTTCCTTAGCACTTTATCACTATGCAATAGACTAGATGTTTTACTTGTGGTCTATTTCCTTCATTAGAATTTTAAAAAACAAGCAACAAACCCCAAATAAAGTCACTTATGCCAAGCCCCAAGTCACCAAAATGAGACTTGACTTCATTACAATTTCAGCTCTCCCAGAAATAAATCTCAAACCAGTCAATCAGGAACAGCCTGATCAGCACTAGTGAGGTAATCTGCTGGGTGAACCCCTGCCATCCCCTAAAGGAAAGTAACCTTGCAATAACCAACCCACTTTTTTGCCTTGTTCCCATTCCCTTCTGCCTATAAAAGTCTTTCATTTTGTACAGCTCCTCAGAGCTCCTGTCTATCTGCTAGATTGGATGCTGCCCAAATAGAATTGATTTTTGCTTAAATAAACACTTAAAAATTTTTAAATGCCTCAGTTTGTCTTTCAACAAGAATAAACCCATAAAGATAGGGATTTGGGTGTGTTTTATTCATTGCTGTTTCCTTAGCACATAGAACAGTGCCTGGCACCCAGTTGGCACTCAGCACTTAATAAATACTGATTGAATGAACAAATCCATCAATCCTTTGTAGGAGCTCTAAAAAGTTGGCCTTTTTTCTTTCTTTTTAAATCAAAGCTTACCTTTGGGCATAGACCTATCTTCTTTTAGTGAAAAGCAAATATATAAAAGGAAGAGATGCTTGCATATTTCTTGAAAATGTTGAAAGACAAGCTTGCTAAAAGTTTACCAGATATTATGTAAACCATTGTGTAGACTTCGATGATGGAAGGATATATAAGGCAGGGTGGCCACTTTCCAGGAACATTCAGTCTGGTGGTGAATGAAGACTTGTAAACAGGAAAACTATGAACAATATTGCAGTAAGTACAACCATAGGTTAAAAACAATAGAGGCCTAATCAAAACAAAGTGGGGTCCCAGACAGCTGGAGAATTGGGTCAGACTTCACCTGTGCATGATGGGGAACACAACATCAGAAAAAGTCTGGGACTTAAGAGATTGGTTCAAGATGGCGGAGTAGAAGGACATGCTCTCACTCCCTCTTGCAAGAACACTGGAATCACAACTAACTTCTGAACAATCATCGACAGGAAGACACTGGAACTCACCAAAAAAGATACCCCACATCCAAAGACAAAGGAGAAGCCACAATGAGATGGCACAAGGGGCCCAATCACAATAAAATCAAATCCCACAACGGCTGGGTGGGTGACCCACAAACTGGAGAACACATACCACAGAAGTCCACCCACTGGAGTGAAGGTTCTGAGACCCACATCAGGCTTCCAAACCTGGGGGGCCGGCAATGGGAGGAGCAATTCCTAGAGAATCAGACTTTGAAGGCTGGTGGGATTTGATTGCAGAACTTTGACAGGACTGCGGGACACAGAGACTCCACTCTTGGAGGACACACACAAAGTAGTGTGCGCATTGGGACCCAGGGGAAGGAGCAGTGAACCCACTGGAGACTGAACCAGACCTACCTGCTGCTGTTAGGTGTCTCCTGCAAGATGGGAGGGGGGGCTCTTTCTCACCATGAGGACAAGGACACTGGCAGCAGAACTTCTGCGAAGTATTCCTTGGCGTAAACCCTCCCAGAGTCCTCCATTAGCCCCACCAAAGAGCCCGGGTAGGCTCCAGTGTTGGGTCACCTCAGGCCAAACAACCAACAGGGAGGGGACTCAGCCCCACCCATAAGCAGGTAAGCAGATTAAAGTTTAACTGAGCTCTGCCCACCACAGCAACAGCCTGCTCTACCCATCACCATTTGCTCCCATCAGGAAACTTGCACAAGCTTCTTAGATAGCCTCATCCACCAGAGGGCAGACAGCAGAAGCAAGAACTACAATCTTGCAGCCTGTGGAACAAAAACCACATTCATAGAAAGATAGACAAGATGAAAAGGAGGAAGGCTAAGTACCAGATGAAGGAACAAGATAACACCTCAGAAAAACAAGTAAATGAAGTGGAAACAGGCAGCATTCCAGAAAAAGAATTCAGAATAATGATAGTGAAGATGATACAGGACCTTGGAAAAAGAATGGAGGCAAAGATCAAGAAGATGCAAGAAAAGTTTAACAAAGGCCTAGAAGAATTAAAGAACAAACAAGCAGAGATGAACAATACAATAATTCAAATGAAAAATACACTAGAGGGAATCAATAGCAGAATAACTTAGGCAGAAGAATGGATAAGTGACCTGGAAGACAGAATGGTGGAACTCACTGCTGCAGAACAGAATAAAGAAAAAAGAATGAAAAGAAATGAAGGCAGCCTAAGAGACCTCTGGGACAAAATTAAATGCAACAACGTTCTCATTATAGGGGTCCCAGAAGGAAAAGAGAGAGAGGAAGGACATGAGAAAATATTTGAAGTGATTAGAGTCAAAAACTTCCCTAACATGGGAAAGGAAATAGCCACCCAAGTCCAGGAAGCCCAGAGAGTCCCATACAGGATAAACCCAAGGAGAAACATGTCAAGACACATAGTAATCAAATTGGAAAAAATTAAAGACAAAGAAAAATTATTGAAAGCAGCAAGGGAAAAACAACAAACAACATACAAGGGAACTCCCATAAGGTTAACAGCTGATTTCTCAGCAGAAACTGTACAAGCCAGAAGGGAGTGGCATGACATACTTAAAGTGATGAAAGGGAAGAGCTACAACCAAGATTACTCTACCCAGCAAGGATCTCATTCGGATTCAATGGAGAAATCAAAAGCTTTACAGATAAGCAAAAGCTAAGAGAATTCAGCACCACCAAACCATCTATACAAAAAAGACTAAAGGAAATTCTCTAAGTGGGAAACACAAGTGAAGAAAATGACCTACAAAAACAAACTGAAAACGATGAAGAAACTGGTGATAGGACCATAATTTTTCAATAATTACCTAAAACATGAATGGATTAAATGCTCCAACCAAAAGACACAGGCTTGCTGAATGGATACAAAAACAAGACCCATATATATGCCGTCTACAAGAGACCCACTTCAGACCTAGGGACACATACAGACTGAAAGTGAGGGAATGGAAAAAGATATTCCATTCTAATGGAAATCAAAAGAAAGCTGGAGTAGCAATACTCATATCAGATAAAATAGACTTTAAAATAAATAATGTTACATGAGACAAGGAAGGACACTACATAATGATCAAGGGATCAATCCAAGAAGAAGATATAACAATTATAAATATATATACACTCAATACATAAGGAACTGCTTATTACATAAGGCAACTGCTTACAGCTATAAAAGAGGAAATCAACAGTGACACAACAATATTGGGGAACTTTAACACCTCACTTACACCAATGGACAGATCATTCAAAGAGAAAATTAATAAGGAAACACAAGCTTTAAATGACTCAATAGACCAGATAGATTTAATTGATATCTCTAGAACATTCCATCCAAAAACAGCAGATTACACTTTCTTTTCAAGTGTGCATGGAACATTCTCCAAGATAGATCACATTTTGGGTCACAAATCAAGCTTCAGTAAATTTAAGAAAATTGAAATCATATCAAGCATCTTTTCTGACCACAACACTATGAGATTAGAAATCAATTACAGGGGGCTTCCCTGGCGGCACAGTGGTTGAGAGTCCGCCTGCCGATGCAGGGGACATGGGTTCATGTCCCAGTCCAGGAGGACCCCACATGCCATGGAGCAGCTGGGCCCGTGAGCCATGGCCGTTGAGCCTGCGCATCCAGAGCCTTTGCTCCACAACGGGCGAGGCCACAACAGTGAGAGGCCCGCATACCACACACACACACAAAAAAGAAATCAATTACAGGGAAAAAAACATTAAAAAACCAAACACATGGAGGCTAAATAATACAATACTTAATAACCAAGAGTTCACTGAACAAATCAAAGAGGAAATTTAAAAATACCTAGAAACAAATGTCAATGAAAACACAATGATCCAAAACCTATGGATATGCAGCAAAAGCAGTTCTAAGAGGGAAGTTTATAGCTATACAAGCCTACCTCAAGAAACAAGAAAAATCTCAAATAAACAACCTAATATTACACCTAAAGGAACTAGAGAAAGAAAACAAACAAAACCCAAAGTTAGCAGAAGGAAATAATTCTTAAAGATCAGAAATCATAAAAATCAAAAATGAAATAGAAACAAAGAAAACAATAGCAAAATCAATAAAACTAAAAGCTGGCTCTTTGATAAGATAAACAAAATTGATAAACCATTAGCCAGACTCATCAAGAAAAAGAGGGAGAGAACTCAAATCAATAAAATTATAAATGAAAAATGAGCAGTTACAACAGACACCATGAAAGACAAAGCATCCCAAGAGACTACTACAAGCAACTCTATGCCAATAAAATGGACAACCTGGAAGAAATGGACAAATTCTTAGAAAGGTATAACCTCCCAAGACTGAACCAGGAAGAAATAGAAAATATGAACAGACCAATCACAAGTAATGAAATTCAAACTGTGATTAAAAATTTTCCAACAAGCAAAAGTCCAGGACCAGATGGCTTCACAGGTGAATTCTACCAAACATTTAGAGAAGAGCTAACACCAATCCTTCTCAAACTCTTCTAAAATATTGCAGAGGAAGGAACACTACCAAACTCATTCTATGAGGCCACCATCACCCTGATATCAAAACTATACAAAGATACTACAAAAAAGGAAAACTACAGACCAAAATCACTGATGAATATGAATGCAAACATCCTCAACAAAATACTAGGCAACAGAATCCAACAATACATTAAAAGGATCATACACCATGATCAACTTGGATTTATCCCAGGGATGCAAGGATTCTTCAATATACACAAATCAATCAATGCGATACACCATATTAACAAATTGAAGAATAAAAACCATATGATCATCCCAATAGATGCAGAAAAGCTTTTGACAAAATTCAACACCCATTTATGATAAAAACTCTCCAGAAAGTCGGCATAGAGGGAACCTACCTCAACATAATAAAGGCCATATACAACAAACACACAGCAAACATCATTCTCAATGGTGAAAAACTGAAAGCATTTCCTCTAAGATTAGGAACAAGACAAGGATGTCCAGTCTCACCACTATTATTCAACATAGCTTTGGAAGTCCTAGCCATGGCAATCAGAGAAGAAAAAGAAATAAAAGGAATACAAACTGGAAAAGAAGAAGTAAAGCTGTCACTGTTTGCAGATGACATGAGACTATACATAGAGAATCCTAAAGATGCCACCAGAAAACTACTAGAGCTAATCAATGAATTTCGAAAAGTTGCAAGATAAAAAACGAATGCACAGAAATCTCTTGCATTCCTATACACTACTGACGAAAATCTGAAAGAGAAATTAAGGAAACACTCCCATTTACCATTGCAACAAAAAGAATAAAATACCTAGGAATAAACTTACCTATGGAGACAAAAGACCTGTATGTAGTAACTATAAGACAGTGATGAAAGAAAGTAAAGATGATACAAACAAATGGAGAGATATATCATGTTCTTGGATTGGAAGAATCAATATTGTGAAAATGACTATACTACCCAAAGCAGTCTACAGACTCAATGCAATCCCTATCAAATTACCAATGGCATTTTTTATGGAACTAGAACAAAAAATCTTAAAATTTGTATGGAGACACAAAAGATCCCGAATAGCCAAAGCAGTCTTGAGGGAAAAAAACAGAGCTGGAGGAATCAGACTCCCTGACTTCAGACGATACTACAAAGCTACAGTAATCAAGACAATATGGTACTGGAACAAAAACAGAAACATAGATCAATGGAACAAGATAGAAAGCCCAGAGATAAACCCACGCACCTATGGTCAACTAATCTATGACAAAGGGGGCAAGGATAACAATGGAGAAAATACAGTCTCTTCAATAAGTGGTGCTGGGAAAACTGGACAGGTACATGTAAAAGAATGAAATTAGAGCACTCCCTAACTCCATACACAAAAATAAACTCAAAATGGATTAGAGACCTAAATGTAAGACCGGACACTATAAATCTCTTAGAGGAAAACACAGGAAGAACACTCTTTGACATAAATCACAGCAAGATCTTTTTGATCCACCTCCTAGAGTAATGGAAATAAAAAGAAAAATAAACAAATGGGACCTAACGAAACTTCAATGCTTTGCACAGCAAAGGAAACCATAAACAAGATGAAAAGACAACCTCAAATTGGGAGAAAATATTTGCAAACAAATCAACAGACAAAGGGTTAATCTCCAAAATATATAAACAGCTCATGCAGCTCAATATTAAAGAAACAAACCACCCAATCCAAAAATGCTCAGAAGACCTAAATAGACACTTCTCCAAAGAAGATATACAGATGGCCAAGAAGCACATGAAAAGCTGCTCAACACCAGTAATTATTAGAGAAATGCAAATCAAAACTACAATGAGGTATCACCTCACACCAGCAACAAATGCTGGAGAGGGTGTGGAGAAAAGGGAACCCTCTTGCACTGTTGGTTGGAATGTAAATTGATTCAGCCACTAAGGAGAACAGTATGTAGGTTTCTTAAAAAATGAAAAATAGAATTACCATATGACCCAGCAATCCCACTACTGGGCATATACCCAGAGAAAACCATAATTCAAAAAAACACATGTACCCCAATGTTCACTGCAGCATTATTTACATTAGCCAGGTCGTGGAAGCAACCTAAATGCCCATCGACAGATGAATGGATAAAGATGTGGTATATATATACAATGGAATATTACTCAGCCATAAAAAGGAATAAAATTGGGTCATTTGTAGAGACGTGGATGGATCTAGAGGCTGTCATACAGAGTGAAGTAAGTCCAAAAGAGAAAAACAAACATCATATATTCATGTATATATGTGGAACCTTGAAAAATGGTACAGATGAACCGGTTTGCACGACAGAAATTGAGACACAAATGTAGAGATAAATGTATGGACACTAAGGGGGGAAAGTGGTGGGCAGTGGGTTGGTGGTGGTGGGATGAATTGGGAGACTGGGATTGACATGTATACACTGATGTGTATAAAATCGATGACTAATAAGAACCTGCTGTATAAAAAAATAAATAAAATTAAATTCAAAAAAAAAAAAGGAGGAATCTGGGACTTAAATCATTTGTTCACTGAATATTTATTGACATCTCAGCACCATATTAGGTCCTGGGGATATAACAAGCAAAAGAAACACAGTCACTTCCCTCATAGAGTTCAATCTAGCAAGGGTTATGATCTATCTGTGTAAAAGCAGTACTTCAAAAAAGCAGCTGTCGAAATGCTTTAAAGGTCCTTAGTCAGCCAATTCTAGGTAGCTGCATTACACATCTCACTGGCCTATACTGAAGAAGCAGAATGCGATGTTTTGATGAATGGTTCTTAGTTAAAACGTCGAAGCACACCTCATCATTGGCCCAATAGTTACAGAAAAAGTACAAGTTTTTATTTGAGCAAAGGCAGTCGACTGAGATTTACACTTTTTTTTTTTAAGAAATGCATTTAGCTTTGACATTTCAAACTGAGACGTGGCATGGGAAGGCTAGATGTTGGGATGAAAAACTTGTAAATTATAGCATTTCAGTGTAAATTTTTAGTTTTTCAGATAATTCATTTCTAAGTACTGGCTCTCTTCTCTATGACATTCCATTGCACTGGTACTTGCCAGCTTCCAAACTGAAAGGATTCCAAGGAACCAAATGCCCTTGGGTTAAAGCAGGAGAAGGAAAAACAAATTAATTTTCAAGGGTTAATGCTACAAATTCTTATAAAATAAAATAATTGGGAGTCAAATGTAAATAAATATATGGATAGCCATATACTTTTTTTCTTAATGATTTTATAAATTTTTATGCTTACAGTGAAAAAAAAAAACTCCAGGCAATCATGCTTCCTTCAGGGAAGACCACCATTACATCAGACCTTTTTTCAAATCTTCCTAAGCCACAATGTCCTTTCACTAATGGAGCCCATGGAGAGAAAAACTTACTTCTCAGATTTAACAGGGTTGCTGATTCTGAAGAATACTTATAAGAAATTTGACCAATTAATCAGGAATCTTGCAAAGTTTTTAATATCTTGTGATTAAAGTTAGAATTCTCTTTTTAAAATTGTTTCCAGTACTCTATTTCTAATAAAAACTTTAGAGGAATATACAGAAATGTGGGCAACTGAGTGAGGTCCAAAAAAGGGTAATATGATATTGACTTCCATGACTATTAAGAAAATATAATCCTTCCCTCTGAATCTCTAGCACCAGTCTTAAAATGTCAAAGCATAATCCTCATTTAATTCTGTCAACAAGATATTGGAGGAAAAAGTATTTGAGTAAATGAATGAAGTGATTCTTGGGATCAAGTGTGTTTGTGGTATAGCAATAATAATAGTTGTGTTGTGAAGAGCACTGACAAGTCAGGGGACAGCTTTAGCAAAGGAGATAATTTGGGGGTGAGGGGGCAGTGAAACCACTTCAGAGAGGGCTGTGGTATCTGTGATCTCATGACTATTTTTTGCATAACTCACTAGTATTGTTTCCCTGCCCAGGCTGTCACACTACATTCCTCCTGTTATGAGAAAGGTACAAATGCACAAAACTAAGGTGGCATGAGATGTTTTGTCAAGAAAGCTACTACCAAGGTACCAATCTATCCTAAATTTCCTTCCCTCCACATCTACAAAGGCAACTGTGTTTACGGCTTCAGTACACAATATTAAATAAAATTAGAGTCCCCAACAAAATCTCAAATCTATTTCATGTCCTCTATTTATAAAGTATGGATGTATTTCTATAAAAAATTAATATATCAAAATGTCATTACCTAGAAGGTCAAATTTTCAAGTATATGGAAATATCAAATATGCAGAGTTATTCATTCCTTGTGAGTTTACTGCACTTTTGAGAAATAAAAACTTAGAGAATATTCTCTATTATTACAAAAGGAAGAGACGGTTGACAGAAGCCTGCATCTATTAGGTCAGCTCTTTTTAGTTTGCTGGGTTGAAAGAAGAGCACTTCTGCTTTGTGAGTTTAATTTACATCTTTTTCTGGTGCTAGTAACATTACTGGTACCCACTTACATCCCCTTAGCTTTCACCTTCACAGCATGAAGCTTGTGAACACCTGAAGCTCTCTGCCTGAGGGCTTTTCTCTGGCCACAGGGAATGTGCTCAATCTGCATGGAGAACAAACCAGGAGTGCAGAGAATCAACACTCACAGAAGCACCTCTCAACAAATGATGGATGTGGAGCTAAGAGATATATACCCAGCTTCCTTACTCCCCGGTTGTGATAGCTCTGAGATATGCTAAATCTATTCTATCTCCCCGAGTTCCTCTGCAGGACTGAGCCCTTTGCTATATCTGGTGAGTGAATTGATAACACACCGTTTAGCGTTGTCTTTCCCTTCCCCCTCTCCTCCATTTGTGTTCCTTGGGATCACCTCCCAAATGAATTACTCTGCACCTAAATCACTGTCTCTGGGTTTACTCTGCGATAACCCAACCCAAAACCCATGGCAGAATTTATGCTTCCACTGTATATAGGTTTTTAAGTGTGGGCCAGAGTTCACATATAAACATAAACAGGTTAGGGTCTGAGAAGCTTTTAATTAGCCCATGTGTTTGGCAGTCAGAAGTTATACTAGGACTTCTGTTTCTCCCCATGAGGGATTAACAGCCAAGAGGACTGCTCCCCTGCTTAAAAGAAAAAAAAAAGATCTATATGTGAAAATAAGTATTTCCTGACATTGGACAACAGCCAGAGCAAGACTGTGACCGATGAGAGAAGAAAAACAAATGAAGTGATCTTTTCACTTTCTCCAAATTATTGCCAAATTATTGGAGGCAGCTTTAGAGACACAGGGAAGGAAAAATCTAAGGAAGCTCAGGGTCTCACAGTCTCTTGCAGGGCAGGAGATGAGAGTTCAGGGAGGCTGAGGCAGCTAGAATTCCTGGGACAGGGTAGCAGGAAGGAGGAGCTGCAGAGAAAGAGCTCCTGGAATCTGAAGAGAAAGCCATTTGAGGCTTTGCTAGGTGCTGATCACCACACATCTGGGTTAACACTCCACACAACTGTGGAAAGACTCACCTGAAGAAATTATTAGAACTCAAGCCAGGCTGGGAATAGTTTGTCTTTTCATGGGCCAGAGAGGAAAATGTTGATAATCCATGGAACTTGGATAGAATCCTCAGAAGGGTATCACCTGTGTAGTCAGTTAAATTATCCCTAAATTAAAGGCTGCTGTGGACCCACCAAAATAAAGCACAAAAGCAATATTTGAAAGTGTCAGTGTGATGCACAGTAGCCTAATCACGTGCTAAAACCAGGCCCAACACTTCTATCTCCCTGGCTTTCATGTCTACATTAACAAAGAATAAAACAACACAGTGTTCAAAATATTCTGTATCCAATAAGAATTACCAGATATGCATAGCAGAAAACTATGACACCTAAGCAGGAGAAGAAAAATCAATAAATAGAAACAGGAACAGGAATGGCAGTAAAGGTGGAATTAGTAGGCAAAGACCTTAAGGCAGATTTTATGAATTTTATAAATGTGCTCCAGTACATAGAAAAGGTATGTACATAATGGCGAGAGAAATGGAAGCTATAAAAAGACCTGGGGGGAGGATCTTCAAGATGGCGGCAGAGTAAGACATGGAGATCACCTTCCTCCCCACAAATACATCTATATGTGGAACAACTCCTACAGAACACCTACTGAACGCTGGCAGAAGACCTCAGACTTCCCAAAAGGCAAGAAACTCCCCACGTACCTGGGTGGGGCAAAAGAAAAAAGAAAAAACAGAGACAAAAGAATAGGGACGGGACCTGCCCCTCTGGGAGGGAGCTGTGAAGGAGGAAAATTTTCCATACACTAGGAAGCCCCTTCACTGGCGGAGATGGAGGGTGGGGGGAAGCTTCGGAGCCACAGAGGAGAGCACAGCAGCAGGGGTGCAGAGGGCAAAGTGGAGAGATTCCTGCACAGAGGATTGGTGCCGACCAGCATTCACCAGCCCGAGAGGCTTGTCTGCTCATCCGCCAGGGCGGGTGGGGGTTGGGACCTGAGGCTCCAGCTTTGGAGGTCAAATCCCAGGGAGATGACTGGGGTTGGCTGCGTGAACATAGCCTGAAGGGGGCTAGTGCACCACAGCTAGCCTGGAGGGACTCCAGGAAAAAGTGTGGAACTGCCTAAGAGACAAGGGATCATTGTTTCGGGGTGCGCGAGAAGAGGGGTTTCAGAGCACCACCTAATAAGCTCCAGAGACTGGCGCAAGCCACAGCTACCAGCGCGGACACCAGAGACGGGCCTGAAATGTTAAGGCTGCTTCTGCAGCCACCAAAAAGCCTGTGTGCAAGCACAGGTCACTATCCACACTTCCCCTCCTGGGAGCCTGTGCAGCCCGCCACTGCCAGGGTCCCGTGAGCCAGGGACAACTTCCCCAGGAGAACACACAGCACGCCTCACGCCTGTCTCTGCCTCTGCAGGCTCACCCTACATTTCGTACCACTCCCACCCCTCAACTTGAGTGAGCCAGAACCCCCTAATCAGCTGCTCCTTTAACCCCGTCCTGTCTGAGCAAAGAACAGATGTTGTCAGGTGACCTAAACCAGAGGCTGGGCCAGATCGAAAGCTGAACCCCAGGAGCTGTGCAAACAAAGAAGAGAAAGGGAAATTTCTCCATGCAGCCTCAGAGCAGCGGATAAAATCTCCACAATCAACTTGATGTACACTGCATCTATGGAATACCTGAATAAACAATGAATCATCCCAAATTGAGGTGGTGGACCATCAAACTCCAGTGCTGGACACCCTATGCCAAACAACTACTAAGACAGGAACACAACCCCACCCATTAGCAGAGAGGCTGCTTAAAATCATACGAACTTCACAAACAGCCCAAAACACACCACTGGACACTGTCCTGCCCACTAAAAAGACAAGATTCAGCCTCATCCACCAGAACACAGGCACCAGTCCCCTCCACAAGGAAGCCTACACAACACAATGAAACAATGTCACCCACTGGGGGCAGACACCAAAAACAATGGGAACAACAAACCTGCAGTCTGCAAAAAGGAAACCCCCAAAAAAGTAAGTTAAGCAAAATTAGAAGACAGAGAAAAATGCAGCAGATGAAGGAACAAGGTAAAAACCCACCAGACCAAACAAATGAAGAGGAAATAGGCAGTCCACCTGAAAAGAATTCAGAGTAATGATAGTACAGTTGATCCAAAATCTTCGAAATAGAATGAGGGAAGTACAAGAAACGTTTAACAAGGAACTAGAAGAACTAAAGAGCAAACAAACAAACATGAACAACACAATAAATGAAACTAAAAATTCTCTAGAAGGAAACAATAGCAGAATACCTGAGGCAGAAGAACGGAGAAGTGACCTAGAAGATAAAATAGTGGAAATAACTACTGCAGAGCAGAATAAAGAAAAAAGGATGAACAGAATTGAGGACAGTCTCAGCGACCTCTGGGACAACATTAAACATACCAACATTAGAATTATAGGGGCCCCAGAAGAAGAAGAGAAAAAGAAAGGGAATGAGAAAATATTTGAAGAGATTACAGTTGAAAAGTTCCCTACTATGGGAAAGGAAAGAGTCAATCAGGTCAAGAAATCACAGAGAGTCCTATATAGTATAAATCCAAGGAGAAACACACTAAGACACATATCAATCAAACTATCAAAAATTAAATACAAAAAAAATATTAAAAGCAGCAAGGGAAAAGCAACAAATAATACTAAAGGGAATCACCAAATGGTTAACAGCTGATCTTTCAGCACAAACTCTACAAGCCAGAGGGAGTGGTAAGACATACTTAAAGTGATGACAGGGGAAAACCTACAACCAAGATTACTCAACCCAGCAAGGATCTCATTCAGATTTGACAGGTAAATTAAAATGTTCACAGACAAGCAAAAGCTAAGAGAATTAGCACCACCAAACCAGCTTTACAACAAATGCTAAAGGAACTTCTCTAGGCAGGAAGCACAAGGGAAGGAAAAGGCCTACAAAAACAAACCCAAAACAATTAAGAAAATGGTAATAGGAACATACATATCAATAATTACCTTAAATGTAAACAGATTAAATGCTCCAACCAAAAGACATAGACTGGCTGAATGGATACAAACACAAGACCCATATATATGCTGTCTACAAGAGACCCACTTCAGACCTAGGGACACATACAGACTGAAAGTGAGGGGATGGAAAAAGATATTCCATGCAAAGGGAAATCAAAAGAAAGCTGGAGTAGCTATACTCATATCAGATAAAATAGAATTTAAACTAAACACTATTACAAGAGACAAAGAAGGACACTACATAATGATCAAGAGATCAACCCAAGAGGAGATATAACAATTCTAAATATTTATGCACCCAAAATAGGAGCACCTCAATACATAAGGCAAATGCTAAAAGCCATAAAAGGGGAAATCGACAGTAACAAAATAATAGTAGGGGACTTTAAACCCACTTTCACCAATGGACAGATCAACCAAAATGAAAACAAATAAGGAAACACAAGGTTTAAATGATACATTAAACAAGATAGACTTAATTGTTATTTATAAGACATTCCATCCAAAAACAACAGAATACACCTTCTTCTCAAATGCTCATGGAACATTCTCCAGGATAGATAATACCTTGAGTTACAAATCAAGCCATGGTAAATTTAAGAAAATTAAAATCATATCAAGTATCTTTTCCGACCACAATGCTATGAGACTAGATATAAATTAAAGAAAAAAATCTGTAAAAAATAAAAACACATGGAGGCTAAACAATATGCTACTAAATATCCAAGAGATCACTGAAGAAATCAAAGAAGAAATCAAAAAATACCTAGAAAGAAATGACAATGTAAACACGACAACCCAAAACCTATGGGATGCAGAAAAATCAGTTCTAAGAGGGAAGTTTATAACAAATACATTCCTGCCTCAAGAAACAAGAAAAATCTCAAATAAACAACCTAAACTTACACCTAAAGCAACTGGAGAAAGAAGAACAAAAAATCCCCTAAAGTTAGTAGAAGGAAAGAAATCATAAATACCAGATCAGAAATAAATGAAAAAGAAATGAAGGGGGCTTCCCTGGTGGCGCAGTGGTTGAGAGTCCGCCTGCTGATGCAGGGGACACGGGTTCATGTCCCGGTCCGGGAAGATCCCACATGCCACAGAGTGGCTGGGACCGTGAGCCGTGGCCTCTGAGCCTGCGCGTCTGGAGCCTGTGCTCCGCAATGGGAGAGGCCACAACAGTGAGAGGCCCATGAAACGCAAAAAAAAAAAAAGGAAGAAAAAAAGAAATGAAGGAAACAATGGCAAAGATCAATAAAACTAAAAGCTGGTTCTTTGAGAAGATAAGCAAAATTGATAAACCATTTCCAGACTCATCAAGAAAAAAAGGAAAAAGACTCAAATCAATAGAATTAGAAATGAAAACAGAGAAGTAACAACTAACACTGCAGAAATACAAAGAATCAGGATGGATTACTACAAGCAATTATATGCCAATAAAATGGACAACCTGGAAGAAATGAACAAATTCTTAGAAAAGCACAACCTTCTGAGACTGAACCAGGAAGAAATAGAATATATAAACAGACCAATCACAAGCACTGAAATTGAAACTGTGATTAAAAATCTTCCAACAAACAAAAGCCCGGGACCAGATGGCTTCACAGGCAAATTCTATCAAACATTTAGAGAAAAGCCAACAGCTATCCTTCTCAAACTCTTCCAAAATATAGCAGAGAGAGGAACACTCCCAAACTCATTCTATGAGGTCACCATTACCCTGATACCAAAACCAGACAAAGATGTCACAAAAAAACAAAACTACAGGCCAATAACACTGATAAACATAGATGCAAAAATCCTCAACATAATACTAGCAAACAGAATCCAGCAGCACATTAAAAGGATCATACACCATGATTAATTGGGGTTTATCCCAGGGATGCAAGGATTCTTCAAAATATGCAAATCAATCAATGTGATACACCATATTAACAAAGTGAAGGATAAAAACCATATGATCATCTCAATAGATGCAGAAAAAGCTTTCGACAAAATTCAACACCCATTTATGATAAAAACGCTCCAGAATGTAGGCATAAGGGAACTTACCTCAGCACAATAAGGCCATATATCACAAACGCACTGCTAACATCATTCTCAATAGTGAAAAACTGAAACCATTTTCTCTAAAATCAGGAACAAGACAAGGTTGCCCACTCTCACTGCTATTATTCAACATAGTTTTGGAAGTTTTATCCACAGTAATCAGAGAAGAGAAAGAAATATAAAGAATCCAAATCGGAAAAGAAGAAGTAAAGCTGTCACTGTTTCCAGATGACATGATACTATACATAGAGAATCCTAAAGATGCTACCAGAAAACTACTAGAGCTAATCAGTGAATTTGGTAAAGTAGCAGGATGCAAAATTACTGCACAGAAATCTCTTGCATTCCTATACACTAATGATGAAAAATCTGAAAGAGGAATTAAGGAAACACTCCCATTTACCACTGCAACAGAAAGAATAAAATACCTAGGAATAAACCTAACTAAGGACACAAAAGACCTGTATGCAGAAAACTATAAGACACTGATGAAAGAAATTAAAGATGATACAAACAGATGGAGAGAAATACCATGTTCTTGGATTGGAAGAATCAACATTGTTAAAATGACTCTACTACCCAGAGCAATCTACAGATTCAATGCAATCCCTATCATATTACTGATGGCATTTTTTACAGAAGTAGAACAAAAAATTTCACATTGTATATGGTAACACATAAGACCCTGAATAGCCAAAGCAATCTTTGGGAAAGAAAAACTAAGCTGGAGGAATCAGGCTCCCTGGCTCAGATTATACTACAAAGCTATAGTAATCAAGACAGTCTGGTACTGTCACAAAAACAAAATATAGATCAATGGAACAGGATAGAAAGCCCAGAGAGAAACCCATGCACATATGGTCACCTTATTTTTGATAAAGGAGGCAAGAATATACAATGGAGAAAAGACAGCCTCTTTTCTGGGAAAACTGGGCAGCTATGTGTAAAAGAATGAAATTAGAACACTCCCTAACAACATACACAAAAATAAACTCAAAGTGGATTAAAGACCTAAATGTAAGGCCAGACACTATAAAAATCTTAGAGGAAAACATAGGCAGAACACTCTATGACATAAATCACAGCAAGATCCTTTTTGACCCACCTCCTAGAGAAATGGAAATAAAAACAAAAATAAACAAATGGGACCTAATGAAACTTAAAAGCTTTTGCACAGCAAAGGAGACAATGAACAAGAGGAAAAGACAACCCTCAGAATGGAAGAAAATATTTGCAAATGAAGCAACTGACAAAAGATTAATCTCCAAAATTTACAAGCAGCTCATGCAGCTCAAAATGACAACCCAATCCAAAAACGGGCAGAAGACCTAAATAGACATTTCTCCAAAGAAGATATACGGACTGAAAGGATGCTCAACATCACTAATCATTAGAGGAATGCAAATCAAAACTACAATGAGTTATCACCTCACACTGGTCAGAATGTCCATCATCAAAATATCTACCAAAAATAAATGCTGGAGAGAGTGTGGAGGAAAGGGAACCCTCTTGCACTGTTGGTGGGAATGTAAATTGATACAGCCACTATGGAAAACAGTATGGAGGTTCCTTAAAAAACTAAAAATAGAACTACCATACAATCCAGCAATCCCACTACTGGGCATATACCCTGAAAAAACCATAATTCAAAAAGAGTCATGTACCACAATGTTCATTGTAGCACTATTTATAATAACCAGGACAGGGAAGCAACCTACATGTCCATTGACAGATGAATGGATAAAGAAGATGTGGCATATATATACAATGGAATACTACTCAGCCACAAAAAGAAATGAAATTGAGTATTTGTAATGAGGTAGATGGACTTGGAGTCTGTCATACAGAGTGAAGTAAGTCAGAAAGAGAAAAACAAATACCGTATGCTAACAAATATATGTGGAATCTAAAAAAAAAGAAAAGGTTCTAAAAAACATAGGGGCAGTTCAGGCATAAAGACATAGACGTACGGAATGGACTTGAGGACACGGGGAGGGGAAGGGTAAGCTGGGATGAAGTGAGAGAGTGGCATGGACATATATACACTACCAAATGTAAAATAGATAGCTAGTGGGAAGCAGCCACATAGCACAGCGAGATCAGCTCGGTGCTTTGTGACCACCTAGAGGGGTGGGATAGGGAGGGTGGGAGGGAGATGCAAGTGGGAGGGGATATGGGGATATATGTATATGTAAAGCTGATTCACTTTGTTATACAGCAGCAACTAACACAGCAATGTAAAGCAATTATGCTTCAATAAAAATGTTAAAAAAAAGAAAAAGAAAACAACCTGGGGAGTTCCCTCGCAGTCCAGTGGTTAGGACTCTGTGATTCCACTGCCCGGGGCCTGCGTTTGATCCCTGGTTGGGGAGCTAAGATCCTGCAAGCAGTGCAGCCAATTTAAATAAATAAATAAACAAATAAAGTGAACACATGTCCCTAGCCTTTAAAAAATATATGAATGAAACTTCTGATTATGAAAAATTGAACGTTTGAAATGAGAAATTTCAAAGAATGAATGTCAAAAACTCCATTGACAGACGAATGGATAAAGATGTGGTACATATATATAATGGAATATTACTCAGCCATAAAAAGGAAAAATATTGGGTCATTTGCAGAGACGTGGATTGATCTAGAGACTATCATACACAGTGAAGTAAGTCATAAAGAGAAAAACAAATATCGTATATTAACACATATATGTGGAATCTAGAAAAATGGTACAGATGAACCGGTTTGCAGGGCAGAAATTGAGACACAGATGTAGAGAACAAACGTATGGACACAAAGCAGGGAAAGCGACAGGGAGCGGTGGTGGTGGTGTGATGAATTGGAAGATTGGGATTGACATGTATACACTGATGTGTATAAAGTGTATGACTAATAAGAACCTGCTGTATAAAAAATAAATTAAATTAAATTAAAAAAAAAAAGTCAAAAACTTCACTGACCTGTGAGGCCCATGGGATTTCACCTACTACTGTCCCCTCTTGCCCCAGGCCTCAGGGACTTTGTGCTGACTGCTCCCTCTGCCTGGAGCACACTGTCCAGATTCTGTCTGACTTGCTCCCTCACTCCCTCAAGTCTGTGCTCAAACGTCCCCTTCTCACAGAGGGCCTCCCTGGCTATCCCATGTAAACCCATATTCTCCGACCGACATAACCTCCTTCCCTGCTTTATATTTTACCATAAAGTTTTTCACCATCTAACTTGCTCTACTTTTAATGTATGTGTTTTGGGGGGAGGTATTTGGTCAGTTTTGCTCACTACACTATAACCTTCATGAGGGCAAAGATTTTTTTCCCTGTGTTCACCACTGTCTCCCTAACATCTACTGCAGTTTCTGGCACGTAGTAAGTGCTCAAAGAATATTTGTCAAATGAATAGTTTAGAAAAATAACTCTGGCTCCAATGTATATTATTCGTCTATTATGACACAAAAGATATAGAAAAGATACAATATAACGTATCTCTTCGTATTATACCTTCTGGCATCAATATATATCTTCATATTAGTAGTTGTATGTTCTCAGCATTTCCTTCCTCCTTTTCTCTCTTACTAATAACCCAAAGACTATTTTTGCCCTCCCCTGATCAACACAGAAACCAAAACAAAGACTCAAAGTATTAACAGGGGTCTTAAGATGGCTGCTGGACAGCCAGCTATGGACCGCAGAAAAGATGTGGAGTGGGCTGCTACCTCCTGGCCTAAATTAAAGTGATGTTGAGTTGAATTCTGATGATGAAGCCACAGTAGAGAGCTCTGAACTTAACTTACAAGAAGGTAAAGAAGATGGGACCATTACGAACACAGAGGTCTCAGATATCCCTACAGATGGACCAAAAACTGAAGCAGAGACAAATGTAAATGCATATGAAGAGTGTCCCTCTGGAATTCCCTTAAATATGTGGAATAAATTTCAAGAACTGCATACAAAACATTCTGAACAGAAAACCTCAGCTTCAAGATCCAGAAAGAAAAAAAGAAAACGCTCCAGAAAAGGTAAATTGAAGAATGAAGAAGAATCTCAAAGTGAACAGTCCTCAAGTGAAACCCAGTGGAAGGAGCTTACTCAGTATTTTGGAGTCAACGATAGGTTTGACTCCCCTGTTAAAAGGAAAAAAATTGCAAAGTCGGGCCTTGAAAAGAGCATAGACCAGGCTGTGGAAGAGTGGAACATTGAGAAGGCTGAGGAACTCAGCAATCAGGTAGCTACTCGAGAGCTTGGTGCAAAAATTGCCAAAGTGATTGCCTGCCACAACTTTGTAAAAGCCAAAAAGGATGCTGAAAATTCACAGGTTGCTCAAAAAAAGAAGAAACTTGCCTGGGGGTTTGAAGCAAAGAAGAGGTGAGAAACCAAAAGCAACATGGGATATATGTGACTTGCCAGAGATCTTCAAGACATTTGAGATTTCACTTGAATCTTCAGTTGCTTAATTTACTGAAAAGATTTTCCTGTTCATGTTAACTATGTCAGGAAATTGATGGAAATAGAAAAAAACAAGCATAAAATTTGGAAGTTGATTAGCAAAAAAAAAAAAGTATTAACGGAAATGCAAAACAGAAAATTCGGTTGCAATGCACAGTTTTTTTCTTCCTGCTCCTAAAGATTAGTTAAGGCCATATTTGTGGGAAGCAGAGAAGAAAGTTCAGTAGTGACTAACTAAAAAAGAAGGAAGGGCTGAGGCCTCAGAAGTAGGAGGGAAGAACAGGACCATCTGAAGGAGCACCAAGAAGCTAAAAGGAGCCACCCTGGGTGGCCCTACACTGCACACTTTGCCCTAAATGGAGAGATGGACCCTTTTTGTGAGGTAGGACATGAAGAAAAGATTCACGCTTCTGATAAAATGGAACCAAACAGAACCACGTAGGAATTTCCCTAATAGATGAGATTTTTTTTAAACGAGAAAAATTAAAGAGCAGTACTGACTGGTGAGCATAGAACTGGAATGCAAACATAATTTTCTTTGCCTATAAACTATTTAATGGCACAAGGAATCTCATGCCAAAGGCTTGGATAAGACAAGGGACCTAATCCACTCTAAGAAGAAAAGCACAGTCAAATTCTCATTAAAGTTAGAATTTTTAATAATTCCTACTATCATTTCTTCTTCAATAACAAGAACTTCTTATATCTTAGTCATTTGATGACCCTGAATGTGCAATTCTGATTATTCCTTAGAACACTTTTTTGTAAATTCTATTCCTAGGACCTCTGCCTCTAGAAAAATTGTCTTCTTATATCCTTGGTATTGGAAGAGATCAATCTCAACCTGCCAAAGCAGTGGTAATCCCCCAGAGGGCTTGTAAAACACACCGAAGGTGGGCCCCACTCTCAGAGGTTCTGATTCATAGGCTTGAGTTGAGGCCTGAGCATTTGCATTTCTAACAAACTCCTGGGTGATACCAGTGCTGCTGGTCCAGGTACCACACTTTAAGAACCACTGACTGAAGTATTGTATTTAATTTTTAAAGAGTTATAAGCATCTTTGGCTTCAATTAGCTGCTTTGTCTCTCTTATACAACTTGTATCCTTAGTTGCTGGCACAGGGTGGGCTCTCAGTAAATATTTCTTGAATGAATGAGATAGGCTTGTTTCCAAAATCATACAAAAACAATCAGATATCATTACATCCATATTGAATTTTTTACCAGTTATAAAGATAGAACTTCTACATCATGAACATACTTTGTAAATGAAAAAGATATTTATAGAATAAGGCTTAGTTTTCTGTGTTATTTAATAAGTTGAGACTTTTATTTTATGCCATAAAAAATAGGTGTTAAAATACTTTCTTTAATTATCCTGAGCTAATGGGAAAGTTGAACTGATATATAAATCATTAACCAAGTCAACGAAAGACTGACATCACTGTTTGCAGTACCAACCCAAGTTTCACAGTAGTTCAGAAACAAAAAAGGAAGGGAGGGTGCAAATACTTGAGGCATCGCATCATATACAGCAATATAGCAAATGTTGAAAACAAAAAAACCTGGGCTAGATCATCACCATACACTTGTCATAAGCTAAGGTTTTTGCACAGATGCCATATTTGTATGCAGTAGCTGGTTAACAGTAACAACATGCAGTAAAGAATAATATTTTATTAAATAATATTTTTAATTTTTTAATATTATACTATGTGATACACAATTACATTTGGGGGTTATCAAAAAAAGAGACTGTCATTTGAAACTAATTTGTTTCTAAAAGAGGAAAAAGAAACCAGTAACTATATCGATGACTCAAATGATGGTGCATCATACGCAAAGAATCAAGTAAACAAGTGAAACAAAAATTTAAAAACCCTTTCTACCCTAAAACTAAATACCAGGGATTTATTTTCAGCAGAACCACACCATCTATCACGTTAATTTAATGTTCATTTGAACTTTATTATTTTAATTTGATTGGTATTTAATTTGTAAATCTGTTGGCTTTATAATTATATAAAAACTATAAACACGAAGATGTTATATAGTATTTTATGTGTGTACATATTTAAATAATTTTATTTAAAAAAAATGTTTACTGATGAGAATTTACTGATGAGAATATTGTCCCTGTAATTAGTTCCATAGTCATTATCCAATGTTATCATTGTCTTAGTCATCTTTCCTATCTCTAATCTTGCCTCTATTCCTTTCCCTACATTGCAGGAATATGCAGCCAGTGTGATAGATATAAAATATAAATCTTATAATGGCCCCTTCCTCTGATACACTTTGCAATGGCTCCCTCTTTTTGTCTGGATAAATTCTAGTTCCCTAAGATGACATAGAACATCCTTCATGACCTGGCTCCTTCTTATCTCTCCAGACTCATGGCTGACATCTCCTCACCTCCACCCGTAGTCACTTGGACCACTAGTGATTCACTATGTTTGTTCTCTTTTGTACAAAGCCTTTGTTTGAGCTGTTGCATCTGCCAAGAATGCTAGTCCCATAATCCCACTGGACTTGCTTAACTCCATGTTGTTCGTAAGACTCAGCTTGGATGTCAATTCCTCTCTAAGTTTTTGCTGATCCCCTCCACAGCACTCTAGATTATCCATAACAATATTCATCACACTCAGTTATTATGTTCTGTTTTCTTGTTTGTGTTCCCCAAGAGTTTGTGGACATTTCTAGAGAAGGAGCTGTATCAATATTAACATTATTGAATTCCTCCCAAAATCTTGGCATACATATACTAAGCAAACTTTTTAAAATATAAGAATAAAATTCAATGATAGAATAAATAGGTCTGAATTTTCTATAATTTTTTTTTTTTGGCTGTACTGCACGGCATGCGGGATCTCAGTTCCCGGACCAGGGATTGAAACCACACCTCCTGCAGTGGAAATATGGAGTCTTAACCAATGCACCACCAGGGAAGTCCCATGAATTTTCTATAATTTTTAAATAAATCGAGCCGCTGTCACATTAACCACCACTGAGACCCTCCTCTAGCCACGAGGAAGATTGGAGTGCTGAGTAAATACCTGAAGCCATTCCCCAATGATGCCTTCACTCCTTGAAGACACTAAATACCCAAGTGCTTGAACTAAGAACTGCTCCACTGTCTCCTGCCCTGGGAGCTCCATGAGGGTAGCAACTGTATTCCACTGCATCTCAGTGCCAAGCACATGGTAGATGCTTAGTAAACATTGGTTGCCTATTGTAACCTAATTATGGTTACTGACAAGCCTTATTTCTGGCCATTAGTGCACGGTCAAATTTAATTCAGACGGCCAACTGGATATTGGTTCCTGAACTGTCAGTGACTCACCCAAATATACTTTTACTCCCCATCACCTTCCCTTCTGTTTTTGTTTTCTTCTTCGTTTGTACTCAACTTCCAGAAACTTAAGGCAGATGATGGGCAGAGTGGTTTTGATTTAGTTCTTTGTTTTTCTTTATGGAGAGAAGAGGTAGGAAAGATGAGAAATTTGGAGAAATGAGGATAGGAAAACTAGAAAGACATTTTCAGCTTTCCTCCACCCCCCATCAAGCCAATATTAACAGTCAGTGCTAACGTAACCTCTAAATTTCTACTTATAAAAAAAGAAACCTGAAGGGCCTACCAATTATTTGATTACTTGTGGGATATGACCTCCTTGTTATGTGTCTACAATTTGAAGCAATTTGTTAGTGCAATAAATATGAACTAGCCTAAAATAAGTAAATTAGTTTTTCAGAATAAAAGTAGTAATAATAATACCTTATTCATTTTGCAACTTTAAATATGTGAATATTCATGAAAGGGAATTTTTAAAGTATTTTAAATAAAAACTGAAAGGAAAAGAGATTACAGACTTGATTTTGGCAGCATATAGATATGGCAATATAATATTAATTTATCTAAGTACTTTGTAAATTTATTATCCAGATTTCCTTTCTCTTAAACTATCAAAACTAGCGGTTAAAGGCAAAAACTAAAAATTACTGTTATACTACTTACAAAGAAAGGACCTGGGAAGAGGATTTAATTATAGTATTTGAGAGCAGAAACACTACCCTTAATCACTGTTCATGAATTTGCTAAACTGGAATATAATATGGTAAACACTGTTCAAATCTTTCAAAAGAGATACTATACATTTCTTATTATAAGAAGTTTATGAGGATTAACTAGTTAATATATGTAAAGAATTTTAAGATGAAATGTTTCCCTCCCTCCCTTCAAATGTCACTGAAATCACTAAACAAGTGACAATCAATACTCCCTTCTTAAAGTCTGCTGTGCAATTATCTAATTTTCCATGTTAGAACTAAAATTTGAGCCCCATATCCATGAATAAAAATGTTCAGTTCTTTTTAAAAAAATACCTATAATATTATTCAGATCAATTTGGAGTTTTCAAAGACAAAAAATGCCCATCCTAAGAATGATATTATTGAGATTACTGGACCACATTCACGTTCCAGAATTTGATGTAATACACAAATACCCAATTTAAAATTTCTCTACAATGAGAAAAGATTTAGAACAATACAAAATATTTATTATTTATAGAGCAGCTTCAAAACTCCATGTGGTATATTTGTACAGGTTTTTTTTAATGTCTCTCTTAAAAGCAATGGGATATTTAGGATTGATTATTCCTGGCACTCATTTTGCATATTTGCCTTTCGACCCTCTGGAATTTGAGGCTACTGGCAAGATAACTATGTATCTGAGTTCAGACTCTGGTAGCAACAAGTGAGAGTCTCGAGTGACAGGCTCTCTCTCTGTGGCAACATCTTGAGGTAAAGATAGCAAATTTTAAAAGTATAAGAAAATAAGCCAAACCTAAGGGGAAAAAAGCGGGGGAGGAGAGTGGAAATGAGGAAGGCATAGAGTGTAATTCTGAAAGGTTCTGAACAAGTTCCGTGAAAGAGCGTGAAGCCCCAGAGCAGGTTTCCTCAACCTTGGCACTGTTGACATTTTGTGCCAAAAAGGTCTTTGTCGTGAGGACTATCCTGTGCGTTGTAGGATGTTTAGCAGTATCCTTGGCCTTCACTTACTAAATGCTGGGAGCACTCCCCATCCCACCCCACCCCCCTGCCAGGTTGTGACAATCAAAAATGACTGCAGATATTGCCAAATGTACAAAGGGCAGTGGGGGGGGGCAGCTAGGGGAAAGGAGGCAGACAAAATAGTCTCCAGTTGAGAGCCAGGGACAGAAGCTGGCACAAGGAGAAGAGCATCATCGGAAGTGCCTACATAAAACAACCCTTGGGAGCTTTGACTGTGACGACGTAGAGGGAATGGCCAATCAAAGAGTCAGAAATGGCAAATGATGCTACCAAAAGCTATGATTAATTGTATCCACTAGCTGGGGAAAAAATGCTGATGGTAATAGCTGCCTTTGAGTGGCGTCTCCTACCATAAGTACCTGCCTGTAGAAGCTCCACAGCAGATACTTAGCAGTGAGGGTCATGGTAGTCAGCTATATGCTCTTTAATGAAAGGAAGAGTCTAATAGCTTCTTCCAGGAAACTTGATGGGCCTAAATACCAAAAACTTCTTGCAGGCGATTCACTGAGTTTCATTTAACTCATTAAATATTTATTGAGCACTCAGTGTGTGTCAGGCCCTGTGCTGGCTATCAGGAATGCAGTCATGAAAACAGTCTACCCTCAAGGAACTTATGCTCTAGAGAGAAATATAATTACAACAAATCTGGTCTTCAAATTCCTGGTATAGGGTGTGACCCAGTCAGAGAGGATCCCAGTTCTCTACACTGATAACCACCACATAACTAAAACTTCAAAATCATAGTACTCTTCATTATTAAAGAGCAAAAACTGCTTAGCTTGTTTCTCTATTCAAATGCTCTTATTTTTTTTTCCCCTCTCATTTTAAATTTCTCAGCCATTTCACTGGCATTTCAGGCAGCTGCTTTTTCTCCATTTCAGAGCAATCAATATATGAACATTTTAAATAGCAAAAAAGCACTTCAGTTGCAAATGTATTTTTCTGCTGGCAACCATGTGCACAATCACTTGGATTTACACGACGATGCTGGCTAGCCAAAGTCAATGAGCCTTCCTGAAAATGCATTTGACACAGTGATGACCGATGTGCTGTCATTTCTCATTTAGGCCCAGCTGCCTAATAATAGCAAGGTAACATTATTAATAAATTACTGGCATAGCTAGTTAGGGAACATACAACCCAATTACATATAGTTTTTAACTCATTACAGGCAAAAAGCTCACTGCTTTTCCATATATGACTCCCAGGCCCGTCTTCAGGGGAATTGAACGACACAGCCTTTATAGACTAGTCATTGGTATTCAGAATAAGAAGCAACTGCTTGGAACAGGAAGCACAGAAGCCAGGCATTTGGCAGCATCACACAGAGTTCACTGTGGAAGTCAACCGTCAAAGAGAGCAGGCTGACAGTAACTGGCCTCTGTTGCCATGGAAATAGCAGTGAGCTGTGTTAGTAAATAGTTTGGGTTCTCTCACCTGCCAGGATGTAAATTCAGAATTTACTGCTGATTTTTAAGTCTACCGTTTGTAAGTGACCTATTTATGAAGTAAATACTAGAAATCACTCTTTGCTTCAGAAGAAATATCCAAACATTCATAAGAAAATCTGAAACTTAAGGTTTCCAAACAAAATTAAACTTAATTGTGCAGAATATCTGACAAAAAAAAGTCTATCTCTTCATTCTAATGGTTGCTTATTTTGCCAAAAACTAGTTCCTAAAAATACACAAATAAAATAAAAATTTAAATGGTAAAGATATGAGGATAATCCTAACGACTTTTCCAAATTCAGGATAAGGAGTCAAGCCACTTTTTAATTTTATTCACGCCATAGTTGTATATTTCAAATTGTAAAAAAGCTGTATTTATTTTAAATCTCTCATTCTCACTTATAGCCAAATGAGCTAAGTAAGACTGTCTCCTGCCCGCTTTTTTTTTTAACACCTTTATTGGAGTATAATTGCTTTACATGGTAAACAATGGTATGCTAGTTTCTGCTTTATAACAAATGAATCAGCTATATGTATACATATATCCCCATATCTCCTCCCTCTTGAGTCTCCCTCCCACCCTCCCTATCCCACCCCTCTAGGTGGTCACAAAGCACCGAGCTGAGTTATTTGTAGTGAGGTGGATGGGCCTCCTGCCCACTTTTAACTCAAACATCCCCTTATGGGAATTCCTCTCTCTTGATAATTACAATAATTATTATCCCTAGTTTACAGATATATAAAGTATGACAGAAGAAAAATGTCCTGACTACAGCAATTCAGGGAAAAAGCCATAATGCAAGCCTCTAAGTCTCAGCTCTCTTAATCTGTATCTCTTCTAGGTCATTCTGGCTTCATTAAGTGTCTTCTTTCAACTATTTTTCAATTTCATGCTAAATTATATTTTCCCATAAAGTCTACAAGTATAAGAGTTATTCTGGGGTTTTTCTGTGAGAAGCCTACTCCCCCTCATCACCAAATGCTAAAACATGCCCATCACCCTCTTCTGTGATTTCTACTTTCATTCATCAATAAACATTTACCAAGCAAATGTCTGTATGTCATGTTGTATATGCTTGGCAAAAGAGTAGATGATACAAAGACGAATAAAACATGTTTTCTGCTTTTGAAGAGCTAGTCTAGTGGGAAAAACAGAAATATAGATACATATACTACAATTTGCTAAGAGCTGCAGTAGAAGTAATAGATTAAAAGTGCAATGGGAGCATTATGAGGCAAAAAAGCTAATTTTGCTACCGAAAACAGAAAAGGTCTCACTGAGAAGGTGGTATTTTCATCATATCTTAAAGAATAAATAGGAGTTTATACATGGTAGTTGAAGAGGCAGATACTAAAATATACTTTTCAAAAAGTTAAAAACATTACTCTCATTCATATATAAAATGAGCATGTGTCAAATATTTTTTGACTTACAGAGATTTATATCCTCTGCTAGATAAAATTCATTTTCATTGCCATGAACAGGAATTGTTTGTATTGCTATGAATAAGAATCATTTGCACTGCTATCAGTTTTCTACACTTAACTTCTACCACTAAAGAAGTGTAAAATAGTCTAGTCAATAGAAAAATCAATCAACCCTGCACACCCCTATAGAATCAAAAATCTCCAGAGGATCCTCTAGATAAAATCCAGTAAGCCCATTTCCAAGTCTTTTACAATTTTTTCTGACAGTGGAGGCATTCCAAATTTGGGGGTAAATATGTTAAAAACAAAGAGATATAGAAAAGTAAGTACTTGGATATGACTGAAGATGAGGCATTGGGAGGATAAAGACATCAATGCGGTCGTAGAAAGAGGTTAAGATTACACTGGAATTGTGGGCTAGGGGTCAAATTGTGGAGGATCTCATATGCTATGCTAAAGAGTTTAGACTTTGCCGCAAAACAGTGGGAAGCCATTGAAGGATTTTGATCCTTAAAGTATCAAGCTAAAAGATGTTTTCTGTTTCCTCACTCCTAATTCTGAATTTATTCAAATCTGCAATTTCTACATATATGGCTTGTTTTGGAGTATTTCTTAATACAATATTTTTTTTTCCTGTTTGTTTTCTAACCTTTAAAAATGTCTCCATTTCTCTCCCTATTTCCATCCATAAATATTACCCTAGGAAAAAGCCATGTAGATTCTAGAACTCAAGCAACTGTCACTGGATTGTTTTTAAGATTACTCCCTTGAGAAAGATTATGTTTCCATTATGTAAGAATATAAAAATCATTTTCAGTAACTAAATGATAGTTACTCATATACTAAAATTAAAATGATTAAGAATCAAAGAAAAGGTAATTCTGAAACATGATGGTAAAACAGGAGAACAGATACATGATTTCATTGTTGAGTATTTCACATTTCAATAAAAATTAAAATCAAAACTGACACTGTCATTTCTTTTTAAGACAAACAGGAGTCTCTATTAATACTCATTACTTTTAAACAATCAAGTAAATGAAATCAATTTTCATGCCTAATATCACAATTTAAAATATAGTTGACCCTTGAACAACACAGGGTTAGAGTCGGTCACCCTCCACACAGTGGGGAAAATCCACTTATAACTTCACAGTCGGCCCTCCATACCCACGGTTCTGCATCTATGGATTCAACCACAGATACTATAGTACTGTATTTATTAAAGAAAATCTAGGGGCTTCCTTGGTGGCGCAGTGGCTGAGAGTCCGCCTGCCGATGCAGGGGACGCGTGTTCGTGCCCCGGTCCGGGAAGATCCCACATGCCGCAGAGCGGCTGGGCCCGTGAGCCATGGCCGCTGAGCCTGCGCGTACGGGGCCTGTGCTCCGCAACGGGAGAGGCCACAACAGTGAGACGCCCGCATACCGCAAAAAAAAAAAAAAAAAAAAAAAAATGGGTCTCCCTTTATATACCAAGTAATATATGGCTAAGAGACTTGATAAAGTGTGAAGGTTTCTGATAAACATGTATAGTTTGGCTCCTCTATTAGTAATTTCCTTACAAGCAACATAAATATGATACCAATAGAACGTCAAAGGAGAAGTTGATTCTAAAATTGCTGGCAAGCTGAAAATTCATTGAAATGTTTTCGCCTTCCTAAGCTTGAGTCCTGTTTTTAAAATATCGTTCACTTCCTTGAGGCACTATTTATGATGGCTTACTCTCCGTTGTTATTTTTTCCCTAATTTCTCACTGTGTGATTTAGTGGTTTTTCTTCTCAAGGAAGATTCTTTATTCCTTTCCTGCTATGGAATGCTTTTCATGAAAGCAGCCTTGAATTATTTACTCCATACGTCCTACTGTGGCACAGGTCACATTACTTTTAAGATGGGCTGTTATGTAGGTTTCTTGTGAGAGCCCAAGTCAGGAGCAGGCTCAGAGATACAAAGTAGGAGGAAGCCAAATTCCCAAGTGCTATATCATATAGTTTAGATGATATAGTTTTAAGTTACACACACACACACACACACACACAATTATGAGCATTGCACATATTTGTCCTCAAAAACAACATCTCTGAGAACATGATAATAAAAATAACACATTTGTATTCCCTGAATAGTATAAATGTGTTAACAACAACAAAAATGGCTAAACATTAATAATGAAGCTTAAGGATAAAATAATATTACACAGAAAAAAGTTATAAAATGGAAATCTTAGGCTCTTAATTTTCGTTAGCTTTTGTAGATAATCCCAGGTGAATCTCTATCTTTTCTATGATCGTGGCTGCACACATTTTTTAAATGGCACTGACCTTACATTATGGGACACCCTTGAGATAACTCGTGCATGGGAGGACTTCCATCCCCAACATTGCCCCTAAGAAAAACTTTTTTAACTTGCCAAGAGAAAATGAGACTTTAAAAGACTGTGACTAATGATGCCAACTTCTATTCTCCCCCTTTGCAGAGAGACCATATAGTTTAGAGTTTCTGCCACACACATAACAGTAGACACACTGAGGCTCTTTACTTCCTAGATAGGCTGCTCATAACTTTTTCTGTTATAAATTACACTGAATAAATATCCTTATATAATTTTTGATTACACACACACATTCTAGAAGTGGAATTTCTAAACCCAACAGTGTAAACATTTTGCTGTTCCCTTGCTAAATACTGCACTGTCAAATTACCTTCCAAGAATGTTGTACTAGAAAAGTCTCTGCCTGTTAATTTTACTTATATGTATGTATAAAGTTGCTTTCTAAGGTAAGTAAGTGGAAGTGTCTAACTTTGGTAAAGTTATACATTTTCGATGCTGAGACAGATATATCGAACAAGCAAAACTAAGTGTACAGAGATCACTCAGCCTCAAATGCATATTTGCATTAAAATTTCTTCACCTAGGGACTTCCCTGGTGGTCCAGTGGTTAAAACTTTGCCTTCCAATGCAGGGGGTGCAGGTTCGATCACTGGTCGGGGAACTAAGATCCCACATGCCTCGCAGCCAAACAACCAAAACATAAAACAGAAGCAATATTGTAACAAATTCAATAAAGACTTTAAAAAAAAGTGGTCCGCATCCAAAAAATCTTTAAAAAAAAAAATTTCTTCACCTAGACTTTTGAAAAAACATTTTTAATAACTTCTGATATATACAGAAAAACAAAATTAAATATCAGTTTCTTCCCCAAAGCAATAAAAATTGCACACTTAAGACTTCTGTGCAGGTAAATCTCTACATCTATTCTTTTCTTTTTTTTATTGAAGTATAGTTGATTTACAATGTTGTGTTAATTTCTGTCTGCACCTATTCTTAAATGAGATTTGTTTATAAATTTTCCTTAAAAAGACTCTATTGCTGGAGTGATATCTTCTTAAGAAGTGCTTCTGTATCTCAATAAAACTAGGGGAAAAAAAGAAAAAGAAACACTTCTGTAACCAAAGACTGGTACTTCTCCTTATCTAAAGCTGACTTTACACTGAGGCTTTAGGTAGCAACACAAATCATATAAAACCAACACCACACTGTCCAACAAAGAAAAACAGGGAGCTTACAAGAGGAAGCACATTGGCATAGCTGACCCTTAGCAACACACACATAAATAGATGGCTTGACTACCACATGCACCAAGAATAACATTTAAATCTAAAAAAAAATTTGCAGTCAGGTGAAACCTGGCGTTTATATATTTTTGTCTATTTCAAATTAAACTTAACCAAATACCTTAAAACCAACTTTTTATCAAGGACAGATAGAAAGAAAGTTGACATATAAATATAAATCTGAATTTATCATATGGTCAATATGTACATGTCTACATAAGAATTATCTTTTTCAGTGAAATCTCACAGTAAATTCAGTAAGATACAAGCTGTGTGTGTGTTCCTCTCTGTGTCTGTCTCCATCTCCCTCTCTCTCACACAGGCACAAAAAAATTATTAGGTGATGTGATTTCTATCACAGTCAAGAAAATAGCCATTCACTTAGAAAGCAGGAGGAGCAGGCAGATATCATTTGGTTCAGGGGCTGCAAGTTCAAATGCCCAGAGGAGCTATGAAGTACCACAAGCTCGGCTTAAAACAAGAGAAATGTATTCTATCAGAGTACTGGAGGCTACACGTCAGAAATCAAGTTGGGGCCAGAACGTGCCGTCTCTGAAGGCACTAAGGAAGGATCCGTCCTTGCCTCTTCTAGCTTCCAATGGTTGCCAGCAATCCTTAGCTTTCCTTGCCTTACAGATGCATCATTCCAACCTCTGCCTCTGTCTTTCCATGGCCTGCTCTCCTGTGTGTCTGTTCTCTGTGTCCAAATCACCCTCTTCTTTAAAGGACAACAATTTTAAAGGACACCAATTATAATGGATTTAAGCCCCACCCAAAACCAGGATGACCTCATCTTAATTCAATTACATCTGCAAAGACGCTAACAAAGTTACATCCACAGATTCCAAGGTGACACTATTCAACCTAATACAGCATCTAATCTATTCAGGATTGATTTTATGAAGATTCTGAAATATCAGTAATCACTACAGAATAAATAAGATTCTAAAATAAATCAAATGAATGTACATATTTCTTACATTGTTTTCAAAGATTATATTTAATGCTGGGTATATGGAGACACCACTAATATTACAACTGAAAAATCAGAGAAAATGCATAATTATAAAAATTTGGCTGATTTTAAGCTGTCTTGCCTCATGTATCTCAAATTATCAGTAGATTTTAATGCTTCAATAATCCATAAGAAGCTAAACAATCAGGCAGAATAAATGGGGAGGAGGAATCAATGATACAATGGCCTCCTCTCTCATTTCCTTGCATTACTTGAGGGGCTTCCTTGATCTCCAACTGTAGTTATTAAGTTATCTATTACTGTGCCCATTGTTAAGCATTACATAAATCAAGTAAACAGATATATTCCCCAACCATCAGAAGCTTGCAATTTGCAATATTCATATTAATTAACAACTAATATCAGCCTTGCCCTCTGATAGACAGACAAGATCCCTGAGTGTTGGGATCCCACAGCTCTGCCATTATTAGTTGTAGGACCTGAGCAGGTTGCTTACCCTGTCTATATATCACTTCTTCACTTGAAAAGTGAAATGGGACAGCCTAGATTACCTCTAAAGTTCCTTCCAATTCTAAGTGGAAAGAGGAAATGTCTACATTTATTGAACATGTGCATTAGAGAGTGTTTCAGAAGTTAAATAGAGGAAGAGACCGTCAACACTCAGTCTTTCGTTCAAAGTTTCAAAAGAATAGCATACTAGATGTATTTCATAACATCACTTCAATTGATGCATTGAAGGCAAGAAAATCTTCGGTTAGAAAATGGGAAATGTATTGTTAGAGGAAGGCAGGTGAGATAGACCTGGGAGAGAACAATGAAACAGATAGGTAGACGAAAGTAAGTGTAAGCTATGGGGCATTAGGGGTGGAGGTAAGTGGGAAGTAGCCATGGCAAATTAGCTGAAAAGGGTAAAAGGGAGAAGCAGGGAAAGGGGCAGAAATGAAAAAGAAAAGAATGGGAATTATACAGAGAAGATATTGAAAAACAGTTTTAGGGTTTCAGAGACAATGCGTTCCTCACACATAGATGAGTCCTCCATTTTAGGAAATTCATGCAAAATAACAGAATAAATACTCTTGACTAAAGGATAGACAGTCCTGAATCATCCCATGGGAAAGATGTGAAGCAATGCAATGACACACTACTATGAGAAACCTGGATGCAGATGTAGGAGGCCTTGCTTGTGCCCTGTACCTCTCCGTCCACTCATCTCTGATTTTTCATCACAGCTGCAGTGAACAGTTCCAAATAAGCTCAGACTCGACTTACTTTGGCAGTATCCTAACTCCAGCAGGTACCATACCTCTTTCTATAATACTTTATGGGCCAAGCCTTCTCCAATTCCAATAAAGACTGCTTAGCATCCCCAAGGAAGCACAGCCTGAAATGCTGGAGGGGTTATTGCCCCCAGGGGCAACCTTCAACCAATAGGGGACTGCAGCCACTGCTCCCAAGTGCTTTTGTCTCAAGTCCTTAAGGAGATAACCTGGGATACCTAATGTTTGCCTCTCAGGAAGTCTTGACCAAATTGAGTCCCTACTGCCCACAGTAGAGACTTCTTCCCCCATTCCCCTCTCCCTCTCCCTCACTCCTGCCCTCTGCAATGATCTCTGAAATATACTACTTACACCCAAGTCCTTTTCAATCTCTGCTGCAGACTCAGAGTTTTTGGAAATTATTTGTCTCTTTCAAGAAAATTCTTGAAAGTAAGTTTTCAGTAGTCAAATCTAAATTTTCAGTAGTCAAATCTAAAGAACAACAGTGGTTAGAAGAGGCATGGAGTCTAGCTCTGTTACCAAGTGGCTGTATGACCTTGAACAAGTCAGTTAACCTGTCCAATCTGTGGTTTTCATGCGAGTGTCAAACTAGACATCTTATGATATTCCAATTAATATAGTCTTTAATTTGAAAATGTATTTATCAATCCATAGTTCAGAAATAATGAGACCAAACAGGTAAGATCCTCTATACCTTGTTTGTTGAAATGTAATTCCTCCACAGTCTATTATATTTCAAGACTTTAATGAGAACCCACAGTGATTTAAATTGATTCACATTTTCTAGACTAATGTTTATTTCCCTTCCAAGTTCCCAAATGGTCTAGTACCAAATCAAGTAGAATATATACATTTATTGCCAGAAAGAATAAGAACTCAGTGCCATAGAGTTTGGGATAATAAAGAACCTATAGGGGTTGATTTACTAAACATCCTAATTATAAACTTATTCTGTAATTCTAAGACAGGTATGTACTGTCTCATTTGTAATATATCTCCTTTTCAAATGAAGCTCTGTAAAGAATTATCAGATAAATTTTAAATGCCACTGTAAATCAACTGTTCATAATTCCATAAAATTATCTGTCTTGATCTATAATAACTAAAATATAGTCCCGAATTAATGCACGTGTTTAAACAGCACTATAGCATTTTTTGAGTCATGAGAAACTATTTAGGGAACAGTTTCTGACAATTTTGTTTACTGATCAGAAAAATTTGCATTTGGTTGTCCTTGAAATTTCCTTTCTGCATCAGTTTCTCACTTCTCAGGAGAATACATCCCTTATATGCGAAAGATTTTAGAATATAATCTAGACAGCTACCACACATTCTGCAGAGCTTCTATTTATGGAACTCAGAGAACAAGGCAGGGCCAAAAAACATGTGAAGTTATGAATTCTAACATAAATTAATTGGCAGGGAGGAGGCAAACCAACCTGAATAATGCCTATACAGAAGTCTAAGAGACTTCTACTCAAGTGTGACCTCCTTGTAGAGCTTAAAGGGGAAGAAGAGTCAGTAACTGGGAGGCCCTCCTATGGCAGAACTCAAGTCCACACTTCGTGACTGACTACCTTGTTCTGAGATGTCAGCAGCTCTAGCAGAGGTTTGTTGCTTGTTACAGAAGGCTCGTATCAGACAAGAATTACCTTCTATGCTACCACAGCACCTTATTTACGGACCTGCCCTTGGACCCAGAGAAGCCTCGTTCTCTTTCCTGAGGTCAATAATTATGGCTTAGATGCTCACCAAAGTCATTCAAAATTTGAAATATTCAGGTCAGGAATGAGGGAGGTATTACTTTTCAGATTTCAGAGAAAAAAATGAGTTCATTTTGAAAAATACCATTTATTATAGCAGGAGATATAGCAGAAATTCACCACACACATGTTGGAAAGGAAATGCTCGTAATGAAAGGTAAACTTTCTCTCTGCTCTCTTCTTAATGGTCCCTCAGGAGCAAATCTCTGAATCTCTCGATGTGGTCTCACATTTCATTTTTATTATAAATTCAGGGTAGGCCAGACAAGGCACAAGTCCGAAATAAATTAGAAATAGTGTTTGACAACTCTGTGCCAGACATTAAACTAAGTGTTTTATGTATGTAATCACATATAAACCTCACCAAATCATCCTGAGTGCCTTGGAAAACTAACTTGTCCAAGATTATACAATAAGCAAGTGTCAGGATCAAAGTCTAAACCAGATCTATCAGATTTTACAATCATAATCTCTCCTATAACAGACTAAACAAAAACTGAAAATTCGGGGGAGAAGATAATCTTAATAGAAAGGAATTCTACTAATGACATCAAAGTTTCCTGTCATGTCTCTGTGGCATCAGAGCCTGGTCAGAAGATTCTATACAATAGAATTATCAAAAATTATTTTACTATTACATTCAATAGTACTATATTATTTATTACGTATAGAACATGTAAGTTGATTTGGGGATAATCAAGAGAGTCAAACCACCAAAGACAATATACACTGAAAAACATCTGCATGAAAATAATACCTATCTTAAGAGAAATGATCTCCTTTCTAAGAAATTCAAGTGATGTTACAGGGGTATTTCTTTGAAGTAACTAGATTGCAGGACTGAACTATTACTTCATCTGTTATCAACCAATTCTAAATGGTAAAATTGAAAATGTTGTACAGCTTCTCTTTGTTTGATTGGAAAGTTCACGGCAAAGGCTTTGGAGAAGCAATATCAACATCTGAGCCTAAGAGAAGGGCCATATTATGCATTAGAGGACATAATTTAATGGCAGAACTGACAAGATATAGAGATAATAACCAATATTTATTGATCACTTATTGTATGCCAGATACTAGAACGATACATTCATTATCTCAGGCCATACAACAACTCTACCTCTTATGTACTATTATTATCTCCATTTCATAGAGGAAATGGAGGTTTAATGTGGCCAAACAATACCCAAATCACAAAACTTGTAAAAGGCAGAATCAAGATTTGAACACAAGCAGCAGTTTGTTTTCAGATTCCTTACACCATATTGCCTTCATAATATTTAATATTTGGACTCAACTTCTGATAGTTACTAAAAAGAGATGTTCACTAAAGAAGATGATGTTTAGGCAGAGGTATGATTAGAGCTGGGAAAATATTAAGATTGCCATTTATTTGGGTTTATCCCTCCTTCCTCTGAGGAATTATCTTCTGCTCATTTTGTGCATGTAATAACCAAATAAATTGTTATGGATAGAAGGATATATTCTATCTCCATAAACATAAGAAACTCACATTATCCATAAAATCGATTGCAAAAATTCTATCATAAAGAGTGTCATTAATGAGCCTGTTTTCCCCCCATTTCTTAGTCACTCCCCTTTTTCAGGAATTCTCATCTATGAATTTCTTCCACCTACTTGTAAATCTGAGCACCCTGTAAAACACATATCTTTATTCGCACACACACACACACACACACACACACACTGTGTCTCTATAAAATTTGCTCTTCATAGCAAAAACTGTGCTTTTTAAAATTCTTTTTTAGTTTATAGCCTGCATAAGCTCTCATACTTTAGCCATTGCACTCTCTGTGTTGTGCATATTGTCTTCTAAATTGCATATTGTTTTGGACAAGGACTTTTACACAAAGGAAATGAGGAGTTCGACTTTGTTTCTAATTTCCAACTTTCCCTTCATTGTCCTTTTAATTCATCCTTCTGTACCTGTGAGCTTCCAACTAATGCTGCAATTTGAACTGGAAAATACTCCTAAATACACCCTACACCAATAATTAAATAAGCGGGGTTTCACAGAGCACAGAGGAAGAGCAGGTGGTGATGTAATTTAGCAATATTAACAATGATAACCACTAATACTTATGGACTGTACTGGAAGCTTAGGCACTTTTAAATGAAATAACTCACTTAACTCATAAAACCATCTTATAAGGAAGGTTACCACGATTGTTCCATTTAAAATAAAAAGAAATTGAGGTACAGTAACTTCTCAAAGTTATTCAGGTAGTAATTAGTGGAGCCAATATTTTGACAGTTTGGCTCTAAAATCAGTTTGCTTAACCACTACACTATGCTGCCTTTCACATTTCATTTACTGAATTAACATTATCAACAAATAGTACTACTAAACAATCTTAGATATGAGTGTGGTGTTAGAAACTTCTTAAATTTTGTCAAGACACAGCCCTAATTGCTTATGAGTGTTTCTTATTTTTAAAAATGCACGTGCATTTTTAATCTAGGAATTCAAATAGATTTCAAAAAGATTTGCCTGTATCTGAATTTTTAAATAAAATTTTGGGGGAGGTTCAACCTGTTGACATAGGAAGATCCTGAACTTAACTGCTCACGGACACACTGAACCTACAGCTACATATGGAAAACTTCCCTCTGAAAAAGACATGAAAAATAGCTGAACAGTTTCTTCACAATTAGTAAAAGGGCCACACTGAGATGAGTAGGGGAGGTAGAGACATGGTCTCTCACCAAAAACCCCACCTCCAGCACAGTGACTCAGGATCGGAAGGGATCTCACAAATCCAGAGTTCTCTCTGAAGAGCAAGGGGTTTGTGCTCCACATCAAGAACGCTAATCCTGGAGACCTGCAACAGAGAGACAAGCCCTCAAAACATCTGGCTTTGAAGACCAACGAGGCTCATGTCCAGTGGACCCAAAGGAATGGAGGGAACTGAGCTGCTTCTCTTAAAGGGCTTGCACATAGACTCACTCACTCCAGGGACCCATGCAGAAGCAGAAGTTTGAAAAGCATCTAGACTATATGTGAAGGAGATTTATTTGCTGATCTTTATGTCTGCCAGAGGGCTGGGGGCCTGCTGGGACCTTCTCCAGGGACAGAGGCACTTGAACAGACCATTTTTGCACTCTCCCTCTATGTTGATATTGCTGGCAGGCATATCTCAGCCCTGTACCTTCCCATGGCCTGGCAAGAACCAGTGAACACTCCCTGGCCCTGTACTCTCCCATCACCCCACAACATCCTGGAGGTGTGCCCTGGTCCTGTGCTCTCCTGATGCCTTGCTAAAGCTGGTAGGCACACACAGTCCACATAGGGGAGGCTCCTTGATCATCTGACCCTGGTGACTGGGGAGCTTCTGCTCCTGGGTCCCATGGGACTGTAATAATTGGAGAGACAGTTCTTGGCAGGCTACCACTCCCAGGGCACTACACAAACAGCAGACTGAAACACACCCCCAGTCTTTCTGTGAAAAAAGTCTATCTACTTGTCTTGGAGCTTCAGCTTACAGGGCAGACTTCAGGTATGCCACACATGTAGAGGGTACAGAAGGGCTCTCAGGGAATGTAGGCCAGGGACTACCATATTTGTACTCTCCCTCAGCTTCACTAGAACTCGCCAATACCTCTCAGAAAGGAGTTGATATACTCATCTGAAATCCAAAGTTCTGCAACTGTTGCCCAGGGGTTACCTCCAGATCACCTGGTCTGGAGGCAACAGGGTTTACAACCATGATCCCATGGGACTGTATATATTTGCACACTTTAAAAGCAGCTGCCTGAGAGTCAGGCTTCCAAACAGCCTGAAACTAGGTGCTGTGATCCCTACCTTTGGAATACTGACAGGTCTTGGCACACCACTCTCAAAAGCTGAGACCTCTCAAGAATAAATCAGGCTGCTAGACAATGACAAAATTTCTAGAGACAACAAACAGCTAGTGCAAGGTTGAAATATTAGGTTCATCTCCTATACACAGCCACTCTGTCAAGACTGGGAGAGGCAGCTCTTTCACCTAACACATAGAAACAAACACAGAAAGTCAAGCAAAATAAAGAAACAGAGGAATATATTCCAAATAAAGAAAAAAAATAAAACCTCAGGGAAAAAAACCTTAATGAAACAGAGGTAAGTAATTTACCTGATAAAGAGAGTTCAGAGTAATAGTCATAAAGGTGCTCACTGAAATCAGGAGAATAGATGAACATAGTGAGAAATTCAATAGGGAAATAGAAAATATAAGTAAGTGCCAAACAGAAGTCACAGAGCTGAAGAATACTCTAACTGAACTGAGAAATACACTAGAGGGGTTCAACAGTAGATTATACTAGATGAAGCAGAAGAAAGGATTAGCGATCTGGAAGACAGAGCAGTGGAACTCACCCAAACAGAAGAGAAAAAAGAAAAAAAGAGTTTTAAAAAATGGAAATAGCTTAAGGGACATATGGAACAACATCAAGAAGAATAACATTTGCATTATAGGGGTTCCAGAAAGTGAAAAGAAAGAGAAGGGTGCAGAAAACTTATTTGAAGAAATAATGGCTGAAAACTTCCCTAACCTGGGGAACAAAACAAACATCCAATTCCAGGAAACCTAGGAATGTCTAAATAAGATGAATCCAAAAAGATTCACACAAAGACACATTACAATTAAAATGTCAAAAGTTAAAGCTAAAGAGAGAATCTTAAAAGCAGCAAGAGAAAAATAACTTGTTCCCTTCAAGGGAAGCCCCATAAGACTATCAGCAGATTTTTCAGCAGAGCCTTTGCAGGCCAAAAGGGAGTGGCACAATATTTTCAAAGTGCTGAACAGAAAAAAATTCTAACCAAAAATATTCTATCTAGCAAGGTTATCATTCAGAATTGAAAGAAAGATAAAGTGTTTTCCAGACAAGCAGAAGCTAAAGGAGTTTGTCACTACTAAACCAGCTTTACAAGAAATGTTAAAGGGACTTCTTTAAACTGAAAAGAAAGAGCATTATTTAATTGGTAACAAGAAAGCACATGGAAGTATAAATCTCATTGGTAAAGGTAAATATATATAGTAAAGATAATGAATTAATCACTTATAAAGCTAATATGAAGGTTAACAGAAAAAAAATACTAAAAATAACTATAACTAAAATAATCAGTTAAGTGATACAGAAAATAAAAAGAGGTAAAATGTGACTTCAAAAACATAAAAGGTGGGGGAAGAGTAAAAATACAAAGTTTTAGAATGAGTTTATACTTAAGTTGCTATCAACTTAAAATAGACTTATATGTAAGCCTCGTGGTAAACACAAAGCCAACACCTATAGTAGATATACAAAAGATAATAAGAAAGGACTCTAGTAACACTATAAAATTCATCAAACGACAAGGAAAGAGAGCAAGAGAAGAAGAAAGGAACAGAGAGGAACTACAAAACAGCAAGAAAACAATTAACAAAATGGCAGTAACTGTTGCCTATCAATAATTACTTTAAGTGTGCATTGACTAAATCCTCCAATCCAAAGACATAGACTGGCTGAATGGATTAAAACTAAAAACAAAAAACAAGACCCATCTTTGCTGCGTACAAGACTCACTTCAGACACAGACATAAGAACAAGACAGACTGAAAGTGACGGGATGGAAAAAAATATTGCACACAAAAGGAAACCATAAAAAGCTAGGGTATACTGATATAGGTATAGGTATAGCTATACCTATATCAAACAAAATATATATTAAAACAAAGGCTATAATAACCAACAAAGAAGGGCATTATGTAATGATAAAGAGGTCAATCTAACAAAAGGATATAACATTTGTAAATATTTGTGTACCCAACATAGAAGCACCTAAATATATATAGCAAATATTAACAGACATAAAAGAGAGAAATTGATAGCACTACAATAAAAGTAGGGGATTTTAATACCCCAACTATATCAATGGATAGATTATCTACAGAGAAAATCAATAAGGAAACTTCGGCATTAAATGACATGTTAGAATAGGTAGACTTCATATATGTATAAAACATTCCACACAAAAGCAGCAGAATACACATTCTTCTCAAGTGCACATGGGGTATTCTCTAGGATAGAGCATATGTTAGGCCACAAAACAAGTATCAATAATTTTTTTTTTTTTTTGTGGTACACGGGCCTCTCACTGTTGTGGCCTCTCCCGTTGCGGAGCACAGGCTCCAGACGCGCAGGCTCAGCGGCCATGGCTCATGGGCCCAGCCGCTCCGCGGCATGTGGGATCCTCCCAGACAGGGGCACGAACCTGTGTCCCCCGCCTCGGCAGGCGGACTCCCAACCACTGTGCCACCAGGGAAGCCCAGTATCAATAAATTTTAAAAGACTAAAATCATAGCAAGCATCTTTTCCAACCACAATGGTATGAATTGAAATAAACTACTAGAAAAAAACAGAAAAATATCACAATTTTTGGAAGATTAAGCAACATGCTACTAAACAACCAATGGTCCAACAAAGAAATCAAAATATATATTGAGGCAAATGAACATGGAAGTACAACTTACCAAAATCTATAGGATGCAGTGAAAGCAGTTCTAAGAGAAAAGGTCACATAGATACAAGTCTACCTCAAGAAATAAGAAAAATCTCAAACAATGTAACTTTACACATAAAGGGACTAGAAAAAAAAGAACAAAGACCAAAGTTAGTAGAAGGAAGGAAATGACAAAGATCAGAATGGAAATAAATTAACTAGAGACTAGAAGACAATAGAAAAGATCAACGAAACTAATAGTTCTTTGAAAAGATTTTTTAAAAATTGACAAAACTTTAGCTAGAGTTATCAAAAAAAAAAGACATAGGTCTCAAATAAATAAAATCAGAAATTAAAGAGATCACAACAGATACCACAGAAATACAAAGAGACTACTATGAACAATTACACATCAACAAATTGGACAACCTAGAAGAAATGGATAAATTCCTAAAAACATACAATCTTCCAAAGACTGAATCATGAAGAAATAGAAAATCTAAATAAACCAATCACTAGAAAAAATATTGAATCATTAATCAAAAACCTCCCAACTAGCAAAAGCCCATTTCTAGACAGCTTCACCAAACATTTAAAGAAGACTTAATACCTACACTTCTCAAACATTTCCAAAAAAAATTATAGAGGAATAAATGTATTCAAACTTATTTTACGAGGCCAGCATTATGCTGACACTAAAACCAGACAAAGACACCACAAAATGGTTCGACATATGCATATCAATCTACATGATATACCATATTAAAAATGAAGGATAGGGCTTCCCTGGTGGCACAGTGGTTGAGAGTCCGCCTGCCGATGCAGGGGACATGGGTTCGTGCCCCGGTATGGGAAGATCCCACATGCCATGGAGCGGCTGGGCCCGTGAGCCATGGCTGCTGAGCCTGCACGTCCGGAGCCTGTGCTCCGCAATGGGAGAGGCCACAACAGTGAGAGGCCTGCGTACCGCAAAAAAAAGAAAAAAAAATATGAAGGATAAAAATCACATGAACCTCTCAATAGATGGAGGAAAAGCATTTGAAAAAATTCAACATCCATTCATGATGAAAACTGTCAACAAAGTAGGTATAGAAAGAACATACCTCAACGTAATAAAGACCATATATGGCAAGGCCACAGATAACATCATACTCAACAGTGAAAAGCTGAAAGCTTTTCTCTAAGATCAGGAACAAGGCAAGGATGCCCACGCTTGCCACTTTTATTCAGCATAGTATTGGAAGTCCCAGCCATAGCAATTAGACAAAAAAGAGAAATAAAAAGCACCCAAATTGGAAAGGAAGAAGTAAATCTGTCACTATTTGCAGACAACATGATTTAATATATAGAAAACTCTAGACTCCACCAAAAAACTCTTAGAACTAATAAACTAATTTAGTAAAGTTGCAGGATATAAAATCGATGTACAAAAATATTCTGTGTTTCTGTACACTACCAGAAAACTATCAGATAGAGAAATTAAGAAAACAATCCCATTTACAACTGCATTAAAAAAATACTCAAGAAAAAATTTAACCAAGGATGTGAAAGACCTGTACATGGGAAATTATAAGACACTGGTGAAAGAAATTGAAGAAGACACAAACAAATTTAAAGATATTCTGTGCTCATGGATTGGAAGAATTAATGTTGCTGAAAGGCTCATATTACCCAAAGCAATCTACATATTCAATGCAATCTCTATCAAAATTCCAGTGGCATTTTTCACAGAATTGGAACAAGAATTCTTAAAATTGTATGGAACCACAAAAGACCTCAAATAGCCAAAGCAATCTTGAGAAAGAAGAACAAAGCAGGAGGCATCACACTCTCTGATTTCAAGCTATATTATAAAGCTATAGTAATCAAAACAGTATAGTGTTGCCATTAAAACAGCCACATAGATCAATGGAACAGAAGAGAGAGCCCAGAAATAAACCCATGCATAAGTGGTCAAGTAATTTGTGACAAAAGGGGCAAGAATATAAAATGGGGAAAGGACAATCTCTTTAATAAATGGTATTGGGAAAACGGGGCAGTCACATGCAAAAGAATGAAACTAGACTACTATCTTACACCATACACAAAAATTAACTCGAAATGGATTAAAAACTAAAATCATGTTTCCTAGGAGAAAACATCGGTGGTAAGCTCTTTGACATTAGTCTTGGTGATAATTTTTTGGATCTGACTCCAAAAGCAAAGGCAAAAAAAGCAAAAATAAACAAGTGGGACTTCATCAAGCTAAAAAGCTTCTGCATTGCAAAGGAAACCATCAACAAAATGAAAAGGCAACCTACTGAATGGGAAAATATATTGGCAAATCATAACAGATAAGAGGTTAATATCCAAAATATATGAAGAACCCATACAACTCAATAGCAAAAAAACACAAACAATCTGATTTAAAAATTGGCAGAGGGGCTTCCCTGGTGGTGCAGCGGTTGAGAGTCCGCCTGCTGATGCAGGGGACACGGGTTCGTGCCCCGGTCCAGGAAGATCTCACATGCCGCGGAGCGGCTGGGCCCGTGAGCCATGGCCACTGAGCCTGCGCGTCTGGAGCCTGTGCTCTGCAACGGGAGAGGCCACAACAGTCAGAGGCCCGCATACAGAAAAAAATAAAAAATAAATAAATAAATAAAAATTGGCAGAGGATCTGAAAGACATTTTTCCAAAGAAGACATACAGATGGTCAACAGGCACATGAAAAGATGCTCAACATAACTAATCATCAGGGAAATGCAGATGAAAACCATAATGAGATATCACTTCACACCTGTTGGAATGGCTATCATCAAAAAGGTAACAAGTAAGTTTTGGCAAGCATGTGGAGAAAAAGGAACCCTTGTTCACTGTTGGTGGGAATGTAAATTGGTGCAGCCACTATGGAAAATAGTATGGTGGTTCCTCAGAAAATTAAAATGAGAACTACCATATGATCCAGCAATTCCACTTCTGGATATTAATCTGAAGAAAGTGGAAACACTAATTTGAAAAGATATACACACCCTTATGTTCATTGCAACATTATTTACAATAGCCAAGATATGAAATCAACCTAAGTGTCTATGGATGGATGAATAAATAAAGATGTGATACACACACACATCACACACATACATACATATACACACAATGGAATACTACCAGCCATAAAAGAGAAAGGAATCTTGCCATTTGCAATAACATGGCTAGATCTTGGGGAACTATGCTAAGTGAAATAAGTCAAGGAGAGAAAAATACCATATGATCTCACCTATGTATGGAATGTAGAAAACAAAATTCACAGATACAGAGAACAGAATGGTGGTTGCTAGCAGGAAGAGGGGTGTGGGGTGGGGGTAGGGTGCGCAATGGGTGAAGGACGTCAAGAGATACAAACTGCCAGTTATAGAATAGATAAGGGGATATAACATATAGCATAATAACTACAGTCAATAATATTGTAATGCTTATTTGAAAGTTGCAAAAAATCAAATTAGAACATTGTTATTTTTATTATAGTTGCAATGTAAAGAAGCTTTTAAGTAAAAAATAATTTATTGTAGAATGCTACACCTTAATTCATTTCACCTTGTTTCCTTAGTTTAAACAATAATTTGATTTAGATTACTAATACATACTTAACCAGTATCAAATGGGTAAATTATCATGGAGAAAAGAATACATGAAGAACTTATAAAGCAAAAACTAAGAAGAATTTATTCGTTTGTCAACCAATATTAATTGAGCACCTAGCATGTTCATACTTGGCAGAGGACTGGTAAGAAGAAAATAACCCTATCTTTGAGGACGTCTCAGTCAAAAGAGGTATGGGGAACAAGAAAAGGGGGCATTATTTTTGCTGAGTGTGAAAATGCCCGGAAAGGCCTTCACAGAGTCAGAGACACTGCAAAATAAATGTGACTTACCCAGTCAGAGCCTGAAATTAGCAGGCACAGAATACTCCTGTCAGAAGGAAATGCATGAAAGGACATGGCATGTTCAGGGAAAAACCAGAGTCTCAGATTCACAAAGGCCAGGAAATGAGGCTGGCAAGAATGTAAAGAGACTTGGTTACTGCGGTAATAAAGTTGGACTTTGAGAACCGGTGGATACATGTCAGCAGGGAGGAGGCATGTCCAGCCTATTTTCAAAAGTTCATTCTGACATCATTGTGGCTGATGCACTCAAGTGTGGAGAGAGCTGAGGCAGAGACCAGGAAGGAGGTAACTGCCGTGGTTTGGCCAAGAAGTGGTAAGGGCTGAGCTGGGCAGTAGCACTTGAGAGGAAATTTAATGGTGAGGTGGTGTGCCATAGCTTCTCCCTTCCTCTGGCAACTCCCCCTAAGTGTTGAAAAAGGAGGCCCATTGGATAACAGCCTAAACTCCTTTTAGAGTAGTACACCTCTGGAGTCATCTGGGGTCAGTTTACATGAGACTTTTAAGATGAAATAGCTGCAAATCTACCAAGTACAAGTCTATAGCTCTTTTCACCATTGGAAAAGAAATTAAGCAATAACAAATAACAGAACTAAAAGTAGACCACATTCAGTATGGAGATAAAATAGCTAATTAAATATGGAGTAAACTGTTCATGATAACAATTATATAAATATGCCTAGTAGCACAGGAAATATATACACTTACTTGATTTAAAACCTACACCATGTAAGTATTCAACCACCTTGTTCCTTGTTATATTACTTTCAGCATTCTTAAAGCTTTTTAAAGAACCTTTTCATAACTGTGTTGTGGGAGTAGATGTAATATACAAGGACTCATCCTCTTTCTATTTCACATGGTATGTAATCCATGCAGTTTAAAGTCAAATACTTTATTAAATTTTACAAATCTTGGAAACCTTGGATATTCCAAAAGAAGTTTACCAAATGCACAATACCTTGATTTTTGTTTTTGACTTCTACCACAGATTATCTTACCCCAGGGTTTAAAAAATTATCTCACCCTGAGGTTTAAAAAACATGAATTTTTTTTCTTCAGTCAGGGCCAACATGCTTCTTTAACCAATAAAACCTTAAGGAATTCTACCTTATAATGTTTGACACTTTTCCCTGAATTACTTATAGCACTACTTTCTTTTGCAAATGTTTAAACATTTACAAGTTTCACTCTTGCATTGAATACAGTCCTTTGAAGGACAACATGATCTCAACGTCCTACGTAATGCTTCATTAAGTAGCATAATACTGTATTTTTAAATACTATTTTTCCTAAAATCTCAATATTTATTTAGAGTTTATTAAATGTTATAAACTCTATTTGTAATCAAACACTCTCCACAAATATAAACATATTTAAACGTATCTTAATCAGCTGGATAAATGTATATAAGTTTTTACATATAACTTATATGTATATAAGTTTATACATAACTCACTGATCTCTTAGTTCTACCCTTTTTCACATTATTCCTATTACAGAGATTTTAAGAACACAATTAATCTAGACACTAAACTGTGTTGTTATATTACAGCTTTATTTAAGTAGGAAACCAGCACTGTGTAATAAAGAGGAAGATGCATTTTACTATCCACAACCTGTTGCCATGGTCAAGGACAAGGTCAGCAAAAAGAGATCCCTGTTTGGGGCTCACAACAGTGTGACTTCTCCTCCCCTCCACACCTCTTCTTATTGCCTTGTTCTCCACTGCGCCTCCTGCCATACCCCTATGCAAAGATCCTCAGTCACAAATTTGCCTTTTCTTCCCCTAGTTTTGCTGAATAATTTTATTCTCTAGTTTTTACTAGAGGTCACCTCATTTCTACCTTCCCAAAATGAATGAGTGAAGAAAGGAAGGAAGGAAGGAAGGGGAAGGGAGGGAGGAAGAATGAACATTTTGGGGAAAACATATTTTAAGAATGCCTTCTATTGTTTTCAAATGCAGCTATGCCCAAAGTGATAAATCTCATAAGCAATGAAGGGGGTAAAACAAAGCTTACTTGGATTAGGACTGACAGATGCAACTATTTTCTAGACTTTTAATTTAGTAGAATTTTACATCCCTAACTCAGGAAAGTTCTGTTATGAGGGGTCACCAGAGAGAACACAGAGGAACATATGTGTATCCTGCTGTGTGTGAGTATGTGTACATAGGTGTCCTTAACCCTTAAAATGAGTATCTACATGCATGAGAATTCACATAAATGTGTATTGTGTTGTTCAGAATAATCAGTATCTTTCTATGGGAATTGATACAATAATAATATGGCACTTATTTTCAGTTTCTTTGTGTTCAAATAAAAGTTCATGAGAACCTCAGGTACCTGCTAGCTTAACTCATCAACCTAATGGGATTTGTAAGTACCCACGAGTGAATCAAAAACAGATGCAAGCATCAGGCTTTCAAGATAAACTTCATCTTTGTCATTACGTTTCCCTATCTGCTCTTCCACACCTGAGGGAAGCTCTGGTAGAGACGAAGCTATAGGGATCACTACTAAGGGGGTTGCTTCCATTTCTATATGTTAACTGGACATAGTCATAATGATGGGTTAGGATTCTGAATTTTTGTCAAAATATTAAGCTAATAAAATATATTAAATATACTTGTCACTGTTCCTTCTGGGTACCAATAGATCATGTGTAGAAATTGTATAATATTCATTTTCATCCTAGAATTATAGCACAATGTCTAGATACTCAATAAATGTTTGTTGAATAAAAAAAGTTTGAAAAAAATTACCAATGAGAAAACATAAATATTGACAAGCAGTTTATCAATGTTGTGAATGACCTACAATAAATCTATAAACTCAGAGAGTGCAGGTCACTATATATTTAAACACCTGAGCTAATGACTAATCTTTACAGCGAAGCTAAAAAGTGAGGTGTGAAGACAGTAGGAACAATGCCTTCCTGTCTCAAGGTTGACTTAATCCACCAGGAGAGTTCTTACAATCATTCTATAGCCTTTCTCAAGCTGTCACCAAAGCACGAGTCGGAAAAATGGGCTTTCCAAAGGTGTAAATAATTCCATGCAAGGCAGACAGCAACAGAAGCAGGGAAGGAACATCCATCTTCTCACTTAATGGCACACAGGCAAGACACAGAACACAATGCAGACTCCATGACTTCCTCTGAATATAGGAAATTTCTCAAACATGTTGTATAGCCATGTTCAAGTTTGAATGTGATTACAGAGTCCCCTCCACACCCTTATATCAGCCTGTAAACTCAAGAGTAGAGTCTCATCACAACAAGCCAAACAGGAAAAAAAAAAAAAAAAGCCACCTCTGTTTCTGACTCTCAGAAAAGAATACTAAGAGGCGCACCCTGAGAGCACAGGTGTTCCTTCACTCTCATGATTTCACTGAACTGAAAAGAAAAATGTTCTCAGTTGGCTTCATTGCCTGTTTTTCATTCAACAAAGACTATATGCTGAGAATTTCCTCAAGCAAATAGTCACTGAAGCCTTTTAACAGGGGAAGGCTCAAGCACTTTTTATTAAGAGCAACAAATCAATCATGAAATGGACCACATGAAATACGTTTTATAGTTAATGTGAGGAAATGCACAATATGACAAATGATTCAGCAAGTATAATTATCTACAAGGCCTGTTTGGAAGAAAAAAAAAAACGTACTACTAAAGAAAAATGATTCTTTAACTGGTTTTGCCTATGCTTTTACAGGGTTTGTAACTGAAATTCACTTAATGGCTAACTATGTCTTTCTGTCATTAATCTTACTTTCCTTTTCCTTTGGGACCCATTTTAGCCCCAAATGGGGACTTGAAAATGACTAACTAATAAACTTACATTTTTTCCTAAAAAGGTATAGTAAGCCCATGTAGCAAAGCTCTTTATGGCACACTACATTTTTCTTCAAATAATGTGCAAATGTACTATGGATGTTTAAAAAATTACAAACTAATACAAAAAAATAAAGGTGTTAAAATAATAAAAGCACACTTGAATACATTTTACATTTAAATAAATTTAATAAAACTTTAAATAAACTTTATTTTAAATAAAACTTTACATTAAATACAACTTTACACTTAAGTTCATCATTTTATAAATCATTCTCCCCCATCAGGAAGTTTTTGGTTTTTTTAATTATTCTAAAGTTTCACAAAGTCATCAAACTCATGCTGTGGATTTAAGATAGGGAAAACAAAAAACTTGTGGAATTAATACATCTTAGGGATTCAGTAAAAAACAAACAAAATATATATATATTCTTATTAATTTAGCTCTCTATCATGGAAAAAGGACAGAATGCCACCTATCAAATTCCATAGAATATTAAAGAACATGTTCCAGTCTGCCTTTGTTATGAAGGCACTGATTGTGGTTTGATGCAGCATTGTACCATTTTGGCGTTTGTGACATTTCCCCGTGCCTTACCTTCCCACAGAGAAATAGGCCAGTTCATCCTGTAACTTTCACAAAATCTTTTGCAAGAGGTTCTTAATAATCTGGAGGTTATAGCAGGGATGACGGTCCAACCGACCTTCTAAGACAAAAGCCTAGGGTCAAAATAAAACCTGATTTGAAGCTATAAGGAAAAGCAATTTTTAGGGAAACTTCCCCAAGGCAATTCTTGCCATCTGTAATAAATGGAAGGAAGTGAGCAAATGGAGTGAAATGCACTAAAATATAATTGTCACTTGTCCTAGGTGAGAGCACTCTATTTATGTCTGGGTAAAATTTATAATGTATTTGTTCCCAAGGTTCTCAAGAGAGAAATCACAAATCAGGTTTCTGGCCATAGGTTCTGCATCCAAATTTAATGCTGCTGACTGATGGGTAATGGCAATCAACTAATTACTGTACGGCTGTAAAGATTTTTTAAAAACAACAAACTCTAATTTATAATCAAGGATTGTCTTATGATTATTTTAGGCCATACCTGCCTTCTTCTAGAAAAAGCAATGTTTCTCAGATTTATTCCTGTCATACGGAACCCCTCTCTGGGACTTCCCTGGTGGCACAGTGGTTAAGAATCTGTCTGCCAATGCAGGGGACACGGGTTTGATCCCTGGTCTGGGAAGATCCCAAATGCCGCAGAACAACTAAGCCCGTGCGCCACAACTACAGAGCCTGCACTCTAGAGCCTGCGAGCCACAACTACTAAGCCCATGTGCCGCAACTGCTGAAGACTGTGTGCCTAGAGCCCATGCTCCGCAACAAGAGAAGCCACCGCAATGAGAGGCCCACACACTGCAAAAAAGATTAGCCCCCGCTCGCAGCAACTAGAGTAAGCCCACACAGCAATGAAGACCCAACGCAGCCAAAAAAAAAAAAAATCCTCTGCTCTACCCCCACATCAAGTCGTTTCCATGACATTTTTCCTATCCCAAGTCTGTCATCTAGAATTTCCCAACTCCTCTCTCCTCACCTTCTCTGTCAAACTGCTAGACAACACCATCCATACATGCTGTCTTTATTTCCTCATCTCTCAGTAGATCCTCGGCCTCCTGTGATCTGTCTTCTTGGGCCACCACAACAGCAAACAAGTTCTTGTTAGTGGTAAATGTCATTAAACCTAATGGCAACTTTCAGCCCTGATGTTCCTTGGCCTCTAGGAAGTGACACGGCTCTAGACTCCCTCTCTTTCCAGAGTTTCTGTATAGCACAACCTCATGGCTTTCAGAAGAACATAGAGAAAGAGCCCACAAACTCTGAAGCCAGAATGCCCACATTTAAATCAGCTCTATATATACAGGCTGTGTGACAGTCTTTAAGTCATTTAACCTCTTTTGGACTCACATATTTTTAATCTGTAAAATCAGAAATAACAGTACCACCAAACTTTCGAGATGATTAAATTGATTTAATATATGTAAAAGCATATAAAATAGTGCCTGGCCATAGTAATTGTCTTGTCATACACATTTTAGCTTTTATTGTTTTTTATTATAATTTTCCTCCTACTTCTTGGGTTTCTCCTTCTTTGTGTTTATCAGGGTTTGTTCCTAGATTCTCTCTCCCCCACCCGCCCCACCACCAGCTACAGGGTGCTCCTACTTGCTGATGAAGCCTAAACATAATCTCCAACCCATACCTATTTCCTAAACTTTAACTATACATATGCAACTGCCTACTGGATATCTCAAATCCAACACACCCACAGCCAAATTCATCTTTCTCCCAAGCCTGTTCCTCCTCCAGTGCTCCCTTTCTCTAAAGCTGCAACCACCACCTACATAACCATTCAAGCCAGAAACCAGGAATCATGTCTGACTCTGTCATTCCCTCATCTTCCAAATGCAAACAAGTCCTACAGATTCTATCTCCCTTTTAAATACCCCTTGAACACAATCAGTCTCTTCTCTTCTACCTCTGCAGCAGCAAGTCCAGGCCACTACTATGTCTCTCTGGACCACTGCAACAGCCTCCTTGTCTCTTTACCATTGGCCCTCTCCTTCTCTAAACATTTTCCATACATCCAAGGCAGCCTTCTTCTAACACTCAGATCTTATCATGCCTCCAACCCTTTGCTTACAACCCTCCTACGTCATAATGAACACGGCATGCAAGGCCCTTCATGATGGAATCTGGACCCTGAATATTTCTTAAGCCTCATTTGTTATTCTCTCTCTTGCACAATGTGCAGCTCTTCAAATCTTGGTCACCTCTGGACTCTCACAGATGCTGTTTCCTCAGCCTGAGACTTTCTCCCATTCCACCAACATCTTTCGTTTGTCTGGATAATTCCTACCCAACCAACTTTACTCAAGGAGACTTTCTCTGACCTAAACTACATTCAGTATCCTGGTAATATGCGCACTGAAAATACTGGAGCCCTCCCCACAGGAATAGTTCTCATATTTATTTAACTGTTTAAAGTAAGCATACAAATGAATTATATAGTTACAAAATGTGATACATGCTATGAAGGGAACTATGTCCCTCACCAGACTATGATCTTACAAGGACGTGACATTTTGTGAGCTCAATGCCTAGAATAATAGACATTCAAATATATATGTATATGTATTTATACACATATATGATGATAAGATTGATATCATCAATACTAACAGGAAGATGTAGGAGGGAAGAGGAAGGAAGATAGCCTAATTTTCTACCTGCACTCACCTGCTAAGATTCTCTACAGGACTTTACTGTCAATGCCCATCTCCGCACATCAACCCTGCACCTCCAATGTCATCTCAATAGCTTTGAGGCAGTGAAAGGTAACTCATAAAATGCCTGGGATACCCCTGATATATGCTTTGATTTGGTCAACAAATATTAACAATTTGGTGTATGTGTTAGACTGTGCTAGGCATAGAAGTCTATTCAAATTAAAAGCTCACAGGACCTCCCTGGTGGCACAGTGGTTAAGAATCCACCTGCCAATGCAGGGGACACGAGTTCTAGCCCTGGTCCAGGAAGATCCCACATGCCGCAGAGCAACTAAGCCCGTGCGCCACAGCTACTGAGCCTGCACACTAGCGCGGGTAAGCCACTACTACTGAGCCCATGTGCCACAACTACTGAAGCCCACGCACCTAGAGTCTGTGCTCCACAACAAGAGAAGCCACCACCATGAGAAACCCGTGCACTGCAACGAAGAGCAGCCCCCACTTGCCGCAGCTAGAGAGAGCCCATGCGTAGCAACAAAGACCCAACACAGCCATAAATAAATAAATAAATAAATTTATAAAAAAATAAATAAAAGATCACAAAACTCTTAGAAGCTAAAGATAAATGCCATTTGTATCAAACATGTTAAAGACATTGGTATATAAACACTATGTGAAAATGATTTTTAAAATTTAAACCTGCCCATAATGGTCCTGCCTTAGAGTATAAGGTAACAAGCAACAACCAGATAATGTTCCGACAGATAGAAATGACAGGCTAAAAAGAAGTTGTTTTTTTTTTCAATCATTTTGCTTTTTATCTTCTTGCTCTGTTTTTCTCTCACTCTCTCCTCCTTCCTCTTTTTCTTCTCTATCTCTGTCTATATCTCTATCTCTCTGCAATGGATAATACATTACACAACTTGTATAACATCAGAGATGACCTCTGAGTTGTAAATTGGTCAGAAGAAATCAAACTAGAAACAAAAGATTTTCCAACATAAAAAGACAAGCATAATTCATGTTGAAATCACTGTAAGATCAAATAATAAATGAACAAAGAAATGCCATACAATAAACTTTAGAAAACAACTAGAACATGAAATTACTTCTATAAATTAATGTCAGATAATTTCTAAGTAAGGGCAGAATCAGTTTCGTGGAAGAGAGATAACTTTAAAAGCTTTAAATTGTTTTCTTTTATATTAGTGATATGTGTATTTTGGGAAAGCTAAACCACTGTGACTAACTCTAGAACTTGGTCTTAGCTGTTTGAGACCTGGTCTTAAGCAGAATTGAATGTTTTAACTCAAACTTGCCAACCATACTTTCTCCTATAAGTGATTCTTAGCAACTTCTTTGGAGGTTCTATCAAGCAATTAGGGCCACCCACAGACCCTTGAATAGAGGGTATAATCCAGGAAGATAAGACTTAGAGAACTTATCCAGGAAGTGCTTCCACTTTATCAAGTATAGGGCTTTGAAAGGGACAAACATAGAATCATGCAGAGAGGGGAAACACATGCTAATGAAGACATATCAAAAGAAGTCTTTGTTCAATAACACTCCAGGTAGCCCTTCCCTGGTCACCCTATCCAAAACTGTAACCCTCCAACACACTCTTCAATCCATTTTCCTGCCTTAATATTCTCCTTGACCATTTCCACAATCTAACATACAACACATTTTACTTGTTCTTCTGGTTTATTGTCCGTCTCCTTCAACCATAACTTAAGCTCATGAAGTCAGAAATGATTTTTTTAGCCCACTGCATCCATAATTGTATCCCCACAGCTAGAACAGGCACATAGTAGTAGTGTTCAATAAATATTTGTTGAATGAACAAATGTAATTAATTCTATCCTTGAAATCATATGGTAACTTACAGTGCATACAGATTACCTTTACCTCTATATGTTAAGTTTAATGTAGCAAGAAGTCTTTCCATAGATTAAATTTAGAAACAGTTTTCTGCACTTGTGATAGAGGTTGATAATCATTTTGATCACCCAAGAAAGGCAAGTCATACCTGAGTCACTTCAGATAGATACTCCAGGCACTTCTCAAGGTCTCTGTCTACGCTTGCATGAGTGGATGTACAGAACAAGGTGGGTTATAAGTCCCTTTGTGTTCGAGAGTCATGAAAAAGAAACTGCCTCACACCCGAGAGAGAATGGGGAAATGAAAAGTGATAAGCATTCTGGGTCCGTAAGATGGTGGACATCTGCACCAAACATGATTGTATAATTCAGCAAGCTTGCAACCCAAGAAGAGTCATTACATCAGCACATCGATCAAGAGCTGGAGCAGAGCTCCCAATATATCTGCAATTGCCACTCCATGTATAATGAAAGAAAATGTTGTCCTCTACTTCCCTGGATCACCATGTGAATCAGTATGTGCGACCAAGCACTGATGCTGGGAATGGGCTGAGGTTGACCGAATATCATTTAGAATTCTCTACCTGACACTCCAGGCCCCATTAATTTGCCAAAATATTCAAATACTATCAGACTGGTTATTTTATCCTTATCATATGTGCTTTCCCAATATCTACCTATTTGCCTTTTTCTAAGAGTCCAGTTGCTCAAATTCCAGTTTCCTTCAATCCTATCATACTTTCCTTAACATATAATGCAAGATCTCCTCTTCTCTCTACCTTCCTTGGCTAATTCCACGCTTCTCCTCTTGTTAGAATTCCTATGGAAATTATTCTTTAATCTTATATTTGCAAAGAATTTGAGAATCTGCAAAGCACTTCCACATACATCATCTCACTTACATAAATAAACAGCAGAGTACTATTTTACAGACCCATTTTTTTTCTTGCACTTCCCAGCCCTATACCCTTTCCACAGCTTGCTTTTCCCAGACCTAGTAGGGGTCACTCCAGAGTATACATGCTAATGAGGATGAAAATGAAATTATTTTATTTTATTGAAATTACCCCAGGGCATATGTCATGATAACAACTGAGTTTCTTTAGTTATTTCAATATGAAACTGCTTGGTAATGAACCAAAGCAAACCAATATTTTTCAAAGTTTTAGTGTTATAGTAACAATAACAAAATGTAATTCCCTGCTCTAGCCAGAAGCCATATTAAAATGTTTCACATTCAATTCTCTCAAAAACTATGGGATATGTAAAACATAACCATTTCATATATAAGGAACGGAAGTCTTAAAATTGTTAAGTAACTGCCCAGTGTCAGATTGGGAATTTGGATCTGATCTGTATGACTTGAAAGCCAAAGCCCCTTGGCCCCATACTCTGCAGTCAGGCACTATTCTGTTATACAGAGTGTAAGAGCAGGGCTGCAATACAGGACAAAGTCATCTCAACTATTGCCAGGGACATACAGAGGCTAAAGCACAATAAAATAACACTTATTTTAATTACAAATAAATAGTAAATACATGTGATTGCCTGGGGCTTCAGACAGTTGTGCAGTGACTAGGGAAGAAGCAGGAAAAGGGGAGACACTGGAGCTAAACAAGACGAGAAGTCTTTGTGTGAATCTGCCCTCTCACCTCACCCCAGGACAGGAAGAGCTTACCTGGGGCAAGAAGGCCTGGAGGCTTCCCTTCCTTACTCAACCACAGAGACTTCAGGTCCCCCTTTTACGAACTGCCTTACCTTCTCTTCTTCCTTAGTGCTACTTATTAATCTTCATTTTCACTAGGTTTATCTGACCATATGAATAGATTTAGGGTTTGAAAGAGGGTAGGACACCATGAGAGCCTCAATCATTAGCCTAACGGTCTAATTTCACTCTCCAGACACTGTAGTCAACTTGTTTCTTTATTGTCATAAGTAAAGAGGCAATAAAATGTAATGCATAGTGTTCAGATTCTGCTCCACCACTCACTAACTCTGGAATCTTGAACATGTTGCTTAACCTTTCTGTGCCACAATTTACTCATCTGCAAAAGGAGCATAGTATTAGTACCTACCTCACTGTGAGGTATTGTGAAGAATAAATGAGATAATACATGTAACATACTTGGGATATTGCCTGACTAAGAGTAAGTGTTCTGTGAGCATTTACTATTATAATTACTATATAATGCATGTGTCATAAGGATTACAAAAATAATATCTAATATTCAATGAAAATTACACTCTGTGACTTCCATTTATTCCTCACATAAACTCTGTGAAGTAGATACACACTGTCCCAATTATAAATGAAACACGAACTCAGGTTATAGAGGAGTCCAAAATTATGCAGGCAGCAAGTGATAGAGTTAGGACTCAAGCCCAGTCTGATTCCAAAATCAAGCTCTGCACCACCATGCTATTTCAGATGGGTAATAATACTTGCTAATAGGTATTGAAGTTTTGCTCTGTGCCAGGCATTGTTCTAATAACTTAAGATCTCTTATATTTTACATCTCTTGTGAAAATTAAGTGAAATTCTCAAAACTACCTTACGAGACAGATGCATTTATTGTTCCTGTTTTACAAATGAGAAAACCAAGAAACCAGGCGAAGATCACACAATTAGCAGATGGCTAAAGTAAGTGTACCTCATACTGAAAGGTGGGTAAAGCTGAGGTGCTAAATTTAAATCTCAGTGACCCAGTACCAGGTTGAGCATCACAATTTTCAAAAAGGAAACTCCCTCCTAGTATATCCATCTAAACAATTTCTGAGCCAGAATGATTAAGACAGATATTCAACACTGGAATTACAAAAGAAGGAACTGATTAAATGCTAATTTATTCTGATTTGCCTTACTACTCAATCATCTTCCCACCTCTAACAGCAGCTATTTTCAGTAGTCATTTTCATTCTGTCCTCTACAATTTGAATAGATTCACTATTAGCAAATAAGGATCAACTTTTCATAGGAAGCAAGACCATTACCTTCATGTGCTTCCTGTATCATAGAAGTTAGAGGCAACGTAGAGCGAGAGAGTGGATGAATATTCAGTCCATGCAGCTGTGACAAGAGGAGAATCTGCCAATGATATACGGGGCCAAACTCACAGGACTTTACAAGCATCGCACATCAATAGTAATGGATAACAACTGATTGGGTACTGAGCAGGACCACGGTAGTCCAAGTATTTATGCAAATTATAAAAATAAGCTTTGGTTTGGTGAGCAGGGTACAGGTTTCGTTGTAGCCCAAACCACTCACTGAGCCTCAACCCTATGTACCAAGGGCTTGGTGTATGTTTCAAATGGATCCCAATGGATCTGAGCTCATATGGGAAGGTGCCTTTAGAAGTCCGGAAAGACATGATGGATAGCAAGGACAGAAACATACTGTTACAGATCTTGGGAACAGATTGAATAAAATACAAGAATCAAGAAAGAAGATGGCCAGAAAATTTTCTTTATAGGAAGATTGTGTGGGAAAATAACAATGTGCCATGGGAAATAATACCAGTTGGATGGTTAGAACAAGTTATTAGATCCCTTATATTCACAGCACAATTAAATACCTGATTTGCTAGGCAAGAGAAAACCCAGTAGGAATATATATATATATATATATATATATATATATATATATGGCAATGAAAAAAAAATTAAGATTTTGGGAATTCTTCAAGAATGTTATTCTAGGTAAAGAAAAGGTTGATGATAAATCATGTGGTCACAGATTAACTCAGTAAACAAATAATGAATTAACAAAGTATGGAACAGGAACCTGATTAGGAAAGAAAACATGTTGACAATAATGGTAATAAATTTGACCCAAATCAAAACAAAACCTGGCAGTTACTGTGCACTTTATGCTATGTGTTTTACATGCATTACCCTTACAATAACCTTATGACATCAGCATTTTTATTAGTACCATTTTACAGATAAGGAAACTGAAGCTTAAGAGATCATGTGACTCACCCAGGATCTCCTACAAGCTAATAGAATTGCGGTTTAAATCCAGATGGTTTAACTTTGGAGTGTACATGCTTGAGCACCATGTTATACAGCTAAGTGTTAAATTAATGGAAGTAGCCACAATTAATAAGAACACAGATGCAAGTACCAGACACATCAAATGTTGTACCACCTCTAGCTGCATAGAGAAAAGTCAGGATAAGGAGGCCTCTGATAGCGATGAGAAACCTGACCAGAATAGAGTGATGGAAATAATGAGATACAATGAAATACAAATACTCTTAAAATACAAATACTCTTAAAATATTTTACAGTGAGCAAGATTCATAATGAACAAAATAGAATGGACTTCCATTCCTGGCTTCATCATCTCACTTTGGAATTGACAGAGAATAAGTTTGCTGTGTAGGCATTTCATGGTAATGACTTTACTATTATTAACAATGACAATAGTTCCAGGCAGTAGTTCATATTTGCATAGCAGCCTTCCACATAGGAGCAAAAGCACCCGGCAAACATTCTCATTTTTATTATTGATGGCTTAGATTAATAGAGCGCCTTTCTGTCAAAAAGCTCATTAATCCTTACACGGACTCTTGTGACACAAATAGGCAAGCAATCCATTTCTACATTTTACATATGGAGAAACCAAAGTCCAAGGACCTTTGTATAATTGCTTAGTAATACTGTGGCTGGGTCTACAATGAAATCATAAGGAACCAAGCATTCCCCTTCCTTACTGACTGAAGCGCTATCTCTTTTACAACTTCTTACTCTGAATTACCTGAAAGTGGGGGCCTTCTCTATCTACTGGAGCCTTCCGCACCGATTCTTACTACCTCTTCTTCAAGATGGATTCTCATTGCCTCCCTCACTCTAATAGATCAGGCTGCACCCATCCTCTCTCCTCCCCAAACCAGTCTCAATATTGCTCCCAGATTCATTTTCTTCAGCCTGCTCAGAAAACAGCAGTAGCTCTTCATTGTCTATGGAAACAGACCCACATTCCTTCATAGGAGGAATTTCACAGCCTCCCTTAATCAGGCCCCAATCTTTTTCCCAGAGATTTCCCTGAATGCCATCTCCTCTGTGCCTAGGTCACACAAGCCTAACTTTCTGAACCCCAAAGCTCACTCTTCTCTTTTCTCACTCTGTTCCCTCTTCTAGAAGAAACCTTTCCAACTCCAATACTGACTACTAAAATTATCTTCACAATTCCACTCTGATGATATCTCCTCCATGAATCCCTTCTAATACCTCAGTTGAAAATGGCTGCTCCCTCAAAGTCCACAATACCCATTTAACCTTTATCTGTTGCACTCCCCATATTCTACCTAGGGCTATTGTGACTTATGAAAGTACATCTGTCTTATTAGAATGTTCTATCCCTGACATTCACAGAGAGTCAACAATGTGTCAGGCCCTGTGACAGCTAGTAGGTAAAAAAGAGAAACAGATCTCTGCCTACACAGAGGTTATAATCTTATAGACTCTCTCATCTAGAGTTCCTCCTCTGAATGACCAAACACACTATTTCTCTGTTTTTCCAGGAATGTTACCATTCTATATCATAAAAGAGATGTTAATTCATTACATAGAGTAAATGCTTTTTAGAAGTGGTTCTCCAAGCATAGTACACAGATACCCTGAAGGTCCCCAAGACTTTTTCAGAGGGGCCCCCGAGGTCAAAACTAACTCCAAATAATATTACGACACAGTTTGCCATTTTCACTCTCATTTTCTCTCATATGTACAGTAGAGTCCTCCAGAGGCTGCGAGATGTGTGATATAACAGCAGATTGAAGGCATAAGTAGATAAGAGAATTCAGCTGTCTTCTATTAAACCAGTCATTAAACAGATTTGCAAAAATGTAATACCATGCTTGTCACTAAATTATTTTTGGTTAGTAAAAAGCAGTTTTCATTAAAAGATACATTCTAGATATTTTATTTAACATATGTAACAGTTTACTGTTGTTAATTCTTAATTACCTAAATATTTCAAATTGATATCTTAATTTCTGACATGGTAAATACCAATGGATATAATAATTGTCAAGTGTGTAAAGGAATCGTGAGACCACAAAGTCTGAGAATTGCTGCACTGGGACACATGTCTTCCTGTGGAACCCCAGTTGAGAATGTCTGGGCGATAGGTGAATCGTTTGTAATTGCACTGTTCCCTGAACTCACCTCTGTTAAAGCAACTATCTATCCTATGTATGAGATGAATTTATCTCTGATGCTGCAGTGCTAGGTGGAAGCCAGTAAATACCTGAGGGAGAAAGGAAAGAAGGAAGGAGGGAAAGGAAGGAGAGAGCATGGCAGGGAGAGAGGAAGGGAAAAAGGAAGGAAAAAAGGAGGGAGGGAGGGAGGGAAAAAGGGAAGAATTGTGTCTTTTTCATTCTTCAAAGATTCTACCACAGTAATCTGCCCACTGAAAATATCTATTAACCTTCATGTAAATGTGTTGTATTGATATAATATCTAAGGTGATTAAGACACCAATAGTTTCATCTGATGTGTTGGTAAATCCCAATACAGCTTAGAAACCATGATTTTAAAGACAAATTGTTAAAGAATCCTCTCATAAATAAATCAATAAACAAACCTTTATGCACACTAGTCCTTCACTATCAGAGGATAATTTTAGGATAAAGAAAGATACAAATTAGGGAAATAGATGCAGTCAATTTGGTTGCCTATGCATAAATTGTCTTCCTTATGGATAATAAAGTCTCAATAATTAGAAGTTACTTCCTATAACTAAAATATATTATCTCTAGATTTAGAGTGAGAATAGGTAGAATTAAGGCAAAGATAATAAAAGGGGGAGGGTCAAAGCAAAAATTGGGCATAGGTAAGCCTGTGTTCAAGATCCTTCTAAGCCTCCATCTGGCCTATTCTTTCCTTTCAGCTGTCCATGAAACAGCTTTTCATCCCTATGAAGTTCCTTCACTGACCAAGGCTACCCTCACCAAGGTACTCCACTTGGCCTGGCTTTTTGGGTATTATTCCATGCTTTAATTCAATCTATACAATTTAATCCATATAATTTGTACAGTTAAAAAGAAATTTAAACATCATCTATCACAACTCCCTCGTACACAGTTGAAATTCAGCTAGGTTAAGACTTGCCCAAAGGAATATTAATTCATGACAAAGCTGCAATGAGACTCTAATATCAAGTTCTCTTCCTTTTCCAGAAACAATATAATGAAAATTTTAAAATAATCTGCTAAACCCCTAAGAAAGCACTCACTTTCAGACCAGTCTTGATTCTTTCCCCATGTAAAAACCTTTCCTATATATTCGATTTCCTTAGTCTCCTATGTTAATGCATTAAGACATTTATCCAAGTGTGGATGTTATCTAGATTCAAAATCCATCAACACCAATTCACACCTTAACTCAAGTTAGTTTATCAGGTTAGCTAGCCAACCACTTTACCTCATAACATTTCTTTTTTTTTTTCTTTTTTTTTTTTTTGGCCGTTGCATGGCTTTCAGGATCTTAGTCCCCTGACCAGGGATTGAACCCGGGACCCAGCAGTGAAAGCACCAAGTCCTAACCACTGGACCAATAGGGAATTCCCATAACATTTCCATTTTAATAGGAACAGTCTTCAACCAAAGGAGTAAGTGGAAATTTCATACATCATATCTGGTTCAGAAACAGAGAGAGCTGAGAACCAGAGAGCATTTTGTCTCCTTAAAACACGACACGTCAGATATCTATACTTAGGACCAAGACTAGAAAAGAAGGTCAGCATATGAGATTTGATTGCCTGTGATGTTCCACATTGCTGACCTGAACCCTGATGGGCAAGAGCATAGTCAACAGACACATGACATGATACATTTGGCTGAAACTCATAAAAACTGAAAAACAGCTTAAATTAATTGTTGCCTACCCACTATTTCACATAGTTTTTGCCTAATACAATTTATTCAATCTTTTTTGGGGGGAAGGGGAAGGGGGGGAGTGTACTATCTTTAAATCTTAATAAACTAAATTCCAAAGCAGAATTATGTGGATTCTTAAGGTTTATAAATGACTTTCTAAAAACAATACTGTCAAGGTTATCCATTCTCAAGTTTAAAGGCATTTGAAAGTGGGCCTCCAGGATTAAAAGCACCAAAAAACCAACTAGAGCTTCCAAAAGAACAACTAGAAAGAAAACTTTGAAGTATCTGGCATATATAAATTCTGGCATCTACACCATAAATAATACATTATCACATGTAATGAATACTGTTAAATTGTAGACTAAATTTTCCAGTAAGCCCTAATTTGAGAAGGTTTCTTATGTTAATCACATCTTCATTAATATCACATACTTTTATTTTAATAGTAGTTCCTCTGATACTATTTATCAGAATATGGAGAATTCTTTATGAAGAATCTGAAATATCCTAAAATTTATGCTGACTCATTCTTCAGCTAAGTTCCAGGAAAACAGTATGATTTCCCTGATCTGACATCAAATTCTTGGGACCTCTCAAATCTATCTTCCTAAGAGATATAGCTTGAGGTACCACCAATCAGTGGCCTTTAAAAGGTCTACTTATGTTGGTCTTACTAAAGTTAAATAGCCCTAAGGATTTAGTTTCCCACCTTGGTAACTTGCAGCCATGGAGAAGCAAGACAAAGCAGCACTATAATGACATATTTCTGAATATTCTCTTATTCATCCCATGTATAAGATATTTGGTTCCACAAACCTGTTATGCTCACTTCTATCACTTTTTACTTTGATTATGCTGCTATCATTTCTTGGAATCCCTGTTCTTACCCTTAACTTGAAACCATGTCAATGTTTAAGGCTCCATTTAGGTCCAACTTTTACCTTTAATTCTGAAAAGGATACGACATAGGAATAAAAAAGGAAGTGCTCCAGAGTTGGATTCCCTCGGGCTACCACCACTAGCTGCATGACCTAGGGCAAGTTACTAAGCCTCCTATGTTTCAGTTTCATGATTTGTAAAATAGAAATGCTCAGTGGGATTTCTATAAAGATTAAATGAATCAGTGCATGGAAAGTGCCTTGAACAGTGTGTGGCACAAAATAATCACTCAATAAATGTTATCCACTATTATAATCTTTATTATAACTCTCATTCTTCCCACACCTCTCTGAACATATATAGACTCATAATTCATAAGGACCTTAAACCCTAGAGGTCACTTTGTTCAATCTCCCACATAAAGTAGTACATTTGGTCAACCATGAAGACAGTTAAATACTTGCAGTGCTGGAAAGTTTGCTACTTTTCAAAAAGCACAGACTGACAAACAATCCTAATAATCAGAAAGTTCCTTTATATAAAGTGCCTACTCTCCACTCACAGGTCTGTAACTTCTGTCTCCAGTACAACTTCAAAATAAACCTGCATCCTCTATCTTCTTTCACAAAATATTCCGAACAGTCTGTGATGAGTTAAAAGGACAGTAAGACATTTTGTTTAGAAAAGTAAAACAAATTTTGGCAAAATTTACTCAACAACAATAACAAAATTAAGAAATTTTGGTAAAATTAAGAAATTTTGGTAAAATTAAGAAATTAAGGTAATCCTTGCTTCTGAGGGATTTGGCAACAATATTCACATTTATCACCCAATCTATTTAAAAAAATTGTAGACTCTCTGTCAGGCTGTCAGGCTGCTTTCCAGATTATATCCAGAGGTACAATATTTGGTGCATTATTTTGTAGTCTAGTTATTTCTCTACAAAGTCCCTTTGGCTATGTTTTTTCTCCTTGTAATTTTCATTTTCCTGCCTCTGTTTCTATCTATCTATCTGTCTGTCCATCTATCTATCTAGATAGATAGATATATCTTGCTCTTTCTTCTTTCTTTTGTCAACCATTCAACACATATTCATGCAGTACTACCAAGTATCAGGCACTGTGCTAGGCATGGAAAAGTCAAAGATAATTAGATTTGGCTCAAATTACTCACAGGCTAAGGTGGAGAGACAGAAACATAAACAGTTAATAAAACACACTGGTAATGCAGTGAGATAGACATGCATAGGCTACGGTGGGAACACCAGGAAGGAATGCCTAATGGAAGGAGTCAGGAAAAGTTTCTGGAAGGAGATAACATCTGATGAAGTCTAAAGTGAGTCTAAGCAGCACTTCCAAACACTAAATCACTTGAGAATCTTGTTTGAAAGATTCTGAGTCAGTAGATGTAGGTGGGACTTGAGATGCTGCAGTTCTAATCAAGTTCCCAGATAATGTCTGTGCTGCTGGTCCCCAGATCACTCTTTGAATCGCAAAGGTCTTAAATGATGAATAATGACTAAGTAAAGGAGGGGTGGGGTGAGTACAGGCGGAATAGACAGTATGAAGTAAATCACAGAGGTAAGAAACACTTGAGTGCATGATAAGACTGAAGCACACTGGTGTCCCCAGGCAATTCGAGAGATCATCAGTTCCTAAACTGGAGGTGGATGGGAGTATGGTATATTTTAAGTAGAAGGGAATTTATTACATAGGCCGTAGAGCATATCAAAGTAAGCAGGGCAGTCACATGGTAACAACTGCAAATAAGAGCTGGTAGAATCATGAGCAAGAAGATAATATGCTAGACTACTTTAAGTAAACCTGCTAACAATGATAATGAGGCCTAATTTTGGCTGTAGCAACAGATTTATTTCAAAGGAAACTGATGTGAGAAATGTTTAAGAGATAAAGTAAGTTGATTTTATTTTAACTTATTAATGTAAAAAATCAAGCAAGTTGCTATTTCTTTGCATTCGTTGCCAGCGTGGTGTCTATTCTTAACCTAACAGTAACATATGATCTTGAACAAGACACTTAACCTCTTTTCACACCAAGTTCCACATTTTAAAACAGTAAAGAGTTGACCCCAAAAAACACTGTGGTCTCTTTAAACCCTAAACTTTATAATACTGTGAATTAACTTCATCTCTCATTGAATCATGGAATCATAAAACATATTCTTAAAACTACCACAACACCTGGAATATAAATATACATTGTATGACTAATATTGAATCTACCTAGCCAACAGGTCTTAAAACTTCAGACTTCTAAAATCCTCCCTCTTCTTCACCCATGACGTTCATTACTGAGTCTAGCTGCTTTGTACTTATGTCCTACTGATGATTCTTTGGTTTGTGCCCTTATTATTTTTTAGCTGAATTCCTGCAATAGCACCTTACAAGTTCTCTCTGGCTCTAATCTAATCTCTTTCCAGACACTATCCAAGAAATTGAAGACCTCTGGAGTCAGAAAGACCTGGGCTTAAATGCTAAATCCACTGTTTCATAGTTGTGTGATTGTTAGCAGGCTATTTAACCTCTCTAAACCTGAGTTTCCTTATCTATGAATCATAAGGTTGATATGAAGATTAAATGTTTGTAAAGTGCTTAGCACAGTGCTTAATACACAGTAAGAACTCAATAAATGCTAGTTATTATTTTGAAAGACAAGTCTCATAAAGACTTGAGCAGGCACTTTACAAAAGAGGAAGATCAAATAGCCAATAAAAAATGAAAAGATGTGCTTTTTATTAGTAGTCAGCACAATGCAAATTAATACTTCCATGAGTACAATTAGGTACCCACCTGATCAGCAAATTTTAAGAACTTAAAAAACAAGTATTGTTGAGGATATAGAGCTTCTTATATATTGCTGATGGAAATATAAATTGAGGCAACCAATTGAGGAAAACATTTGGCATTATTTAGAAAAACTGAATGTGCACATACCCCCAAACTCAGGAGTTCCTTTCCTTGATGTGTATACTAGAGAAGCTCTTATACATGTATACTAGAATCTATGAGCAATAATATATGTGCATAAAAAGTATCATATGTATATTTAATATTATTATATGTAAATGTATTTATTTAACATTTACTTAGTACATAAATAACTCAGGTTATTTTATATATATATATATATATATATATATATATATATATATAGACACACAGACACACAGACACACACACACACATAAGTAATATAGAAATAATCCAAATGTCTATCATAATAATGGCTAAGTAAATTTGGATATATTCATAGAGTAAAATACTACATAAGTTACATGAATAAACTACATACATCAACATGGAAGAATCTTACAGTGTTTCACAAAATCAGGTGATTAAGAATATATCACTATATACTACTATGATTACAAGATTGAAAACCTACAAAGAAAAGTAAGAGAATAAGCGCGACAAAAGGCAGGGTAATGGTTACCTCTAGCGGGAAAGGAAAAGCATGTGATCTTAAAGGAGCACAAAGGGCTTTCTGGGAGTCTGCTCCTTAATATGAATGGTGGTTATGTGAGGTTTGCTTTATAATTATTCCTTAAACTGCATTTGTTTTATACACTCTTCTAGGTACATGATATTTACTAAAAAATAAATTTCATCATGTCATTCTACTTAAAATCTTTCAAAGCTTCTTCATTTTGGAATAAAATACAAACTCCTTAGCTCTGTTTAAAGGATCCTTCATGATATATCTCCTGTACTCCTCTTCAGCTTTATCTCTACCACCCCCATTTATGCCCCAGCATAGTAAATAGCATCTAGTGCTCCAAACACCCAGGCTCTCTCAAGTTGCTGGGCCCTTGAAAAATGTTCTCACTGCTCCCCTTCTTCTAGCTAACCTCTTATTGCCCTTAGCATTCAGCTAAAATATCACTCCCCCTGGGAAGCCTTCCTTAACAAATCCCCATCCGATCTGTCTTAGACTCTCCTCTGCTGCACTTCCTTTATCACCCAATGTCCACCCATTTAATAGCAGTGGATAAGTACCACACTCTTTAGAAATAACTCCCTTTTTTAATGGCATACTTTATCATAAGTGCCACATTCTTTAAACATAGCTCCTTTAAGGCAGGTACTGTCTTTTTCAGCTGTCCCAAGAGCTAAGGATGATATCTACACCATGGATTCTCAATAAATGTTTGCTTAATGAATATACGTTTAAGATGGGGCAATATATGTTTTCTACATCACTGGGAGGCACACATAACTCAAAATATTAAGTTCAGCCATAAAAAATCACCCTTCTTTTAAATTGAAATTGTTGATTACTGGCAATTACATATGATTCTCAGTCATAACAAACACATTTAATACATATTGATTACGCACAGCATAGTGATGACTATTATATCTGCTTTCTCAATATAATTATAAGCAGACTGTAATGAGAATCATGATGTGAAGAAAGTATAGGGTTAATTTCATCAGTGCTCTGCAGTTATGGGTTATGCATTGATTCATAGGGCAGCCTACATACTCAGAGTTATATAAGCCACTAAACAAATGAAAGAGAGATATTGATCACTAGTTCAAAACAGCTTCTTTTGGAGTCTTACAAGCACCACTGTCATAATCTTATTTCTCAAAGATGTTGTTTGACGGATTATAACTAGTTCATCTCTGCTGGAATCTATTTATTATTGACATTGGTGACTATGAAGCATCAAGTATTTGATTAAAAAATATACTCTGCCTGCGTGTGCTGATATTTTATAAAATAAGAAGATTTTAAAATTATTCCAACTAGCAAAGCAACTGGATCTATTTTTAATACTGTTTTTATTAAGCAAAAAATTTGTAGGCTAAAATGTCCACAAATTGAGCTTTATAAAACTGTGATGTTGATTTCTCTTCCCTTATGTCTAAAGATCTAAATGTTATGTTAATATATATTACATATACCCTATATATACATATATATATTCCTAAAAGGAATTAAGCATTATAATTTAGCTCAGAACCAATTCTTCTACTAGAGAGGATGAATCAGTAAAATATAGAATTATGCTGCAAATAATAAAAGCCACTGAAAAATACTGTTACCCAAGTGTTATGCAGCCTCATGAAATTATTCATTGCAGTCACCTTACTTAAGCTGGTATCATCCAGGGTGGTAGCATCATGGTGTTATACGATGCACTTATGCACCTAAAGACCTGTAGCTCCTGCATGTGGTATTAATAGCACCACACCATCAGTTAAGCTTTCTGTCCTGTTGACTTTCACTTCTTTAGTTGACATTATTCGGAGCAGTATTTCTTTCCGATCTATACACTAAATCACATGCACTATTTAAATTGGTTATATAGATCACATGTTTCCTGCTAAGGAACATTTTTAAATTTGCAACTCACCACTGCTTGTATGGTTTCTCATCTACAGGAAATGGGTCTAATTCAACAGCTTCTTGCCTGAGTTGCCATAACAAAGATCTGAGATGGTCCTGCTGTTGGTGTTTCTCAAGCTAGCCTAAAATCAAAGCAAAAACACAGCCAAGTTTGATTTTAACATTTCAATAAGAATTTCACCTGCATTTAGAAAATCAAAACACTGCCAAAGACAATGGGTGATGGCTGATGGGACACAGGGGGAGGGAATAAAACATCTCAAGGTAGTTCACTCTGTTCAAATTTATCACAAACACAAGAACTTGGTTGTTACCGACACCAGAATAGTTGGAATTTTACAATCTGAATATAAGCCCAATTAGTAATTGTTACCTTGGTTGATATGGATTGGTTTTGTGTTAGGAGGCACCCTATTCAGCTTCAACTGCGACAGCTCCCTGTTAACATGTTTGCACAGTCTGCTTCTCATTTAAAAACAATGGGTTCATTTGGAACAGTGGGTTACAGAGTTATGGCTAAAGGAGGAGAAGTTTGGAAATCTCTGAAGTATGTGAAGTAAAATAAAACTACACTGAAGTTGGTCTGAAGCTAGAAAGAGACCTGTTATGTATGTTTTTCCATAATCTGATCTAGTTACAAAAGTAGTTTGTAACTTCAGTCTGTTACTGTTACTTTTCGACATTATACCGGACCAATTCTCCAAGACTGTTCCAGTTTCCAATGTTCTACCCATTATCAACCCACAGCTTTTGATTTCTAGTTTGGAAAAGTATGGTCACCATGCCCCAAATAAACGTCCTCTCTGCTCCAATAAGAGTCCCTTTCCAGGCCAAGTGCTTACAATTGCTGCTGCTGGAATTCCTCCCACACCACATCTTCCTGCCCTCCCCGCAACAATCCCAGTGTGGCCTACCACCATTTCAGAGGACGTAAATGTCTTTCTCCTCTGAATTCCTATTATATGTATTGAGTATGGACACTTGATCATATACCATCTTTGTTATTTAACCTCATCTCCCTAAATGACTATAAGCTCCCAAATGGCAGAAACTGTGTTACAGTTTCCCAAACTCTTTCACCCATAGTATTTAGAGAACTATGTGCATGGGAGACATTCGTTCAAGGAATATTGATTGTGCCCCTACTATGCACCAGGCAGACACAGTCAGTCCCTGACAGAGATTATAATTTAGTAGTGAATACAGGAAGCCCCGGAATAAGCAATTACACACACACACACACACACACACACACACACACACAATGTAGAAAAAATCCTGTTTATTATGGTGCATATGGGGTTTTGGAGTAACTATGGGTTAAAAACGTTTCTAAGGAAACTTCAGTCCTTTCTTTTTCCATTCAAAACTTTAATTTCCATTCCTAGGAGCATTAGTTCTATAAGCCTATGAGTTTTACATCTCATAGTCACCAGGGATAAGATCAGTGAGAAAGGCCATAGTGGCTTGTTATGAATCTAAAATGTCAATTCAACTAGAAAATCCTTTATCAAAAATAATCCTAAACTTGCAGTCCACTTTTCAAACTAAAAATGTTTCTTTCAATTTAAGGATTTTCAATATCACCTGAAGTCTCCATTTAGAGTTTCTACCAAGATTCACAATTAGAAATGGAGTTCTCTTCCATTAAATAGAGGGGGGAGAAACAGAACCTGAAACATAGATATTTTCTCATAACTTGGTTATGAGAATATGTACAGATAGGTAAATTTCTGAAAATCCAAGCTCCAATTCTAAATTACAATTTCTCTTTCAATCAATATGCAGCAAGATCTTTTATCTGAATCAGCAGCAGTGTCTCATCTCAGACTTATGTAATGCAACAAATATCTCTAATATGCTAAAAAAAATGGATTTTGTTCTTTATCAATAAGCATCTCCCCCAGTAGTCTATAGGCCCAACTTTTTCCATGAATCCTTGGTCCTCAGAAGAAGGTGTAAGAGATGCAAGCGTGGTATGGTAGGAAGGAAGCACTCAGCCTACAACAAATACAGCATTGTACTCCTTTCTTGTCATTCCTGGACACTTTGTGCCTCTTTTTTGCATAAGTGTTGCAGTGTCCAACCAAAAGCTTAAAAGAGACAGCAAGAGGAAATAGTAGGGGCAACAGAGAAAGAATCTAAAATGTCAATTTGTTACTTCTTATTCTAATTGAAGGAGTCCATTATTCTCATTAGCACCTAGGCAATCATTCAATTTGAACACAACAATTCCATGTAAAGTCTTATAGCTACAAATGTGACCTACAGCCAGAAGTAGAGCAGGAAGAGAGAGCATCTGCCCTCATAGTTAACAAGAAAAACCCAATTCGTCTTTATCCATCATCAGTATTAAAAGACTTTTCCACTAAGATTCATTTACATAAAGTCACACACACACGCACAAAAAAAAACCTTTAAATATGGGAGGCTTTACCTTTAAATATGGGAGGCTTTTTCACATTACTTAAATTAGGCAGATTCCTTTTGCTCATGATATTCCTATAGGATACACTAACAAGGGAAATCCTATGAATTTTCCTGTAATTTTAAAATCTACATATATTTTATGGCATCCACCATCAATTCTCAGTTCATTTTAACCTTGAAAATTATTGACCGTGTATTCTGAAACCATTAAATACAAATAGCTGCAGACGTACCAGACAATGACAGCAAAAACACACTTGGTCCCTCTGGGATCTGTTCATGAGCCCCGGCTTCCCGCACGGCAAACACACTCCTCCCCACAGCAGATGCTGTTCTGGGGCAGGCAAGCAGGAAGCCGGAAGCAGCTGATTTTTCCCACTCTGCATATCATTTCTTACTGCCCATCATCAAGAATCTTTTTACCAAAACTGTGAAGATTTTATAACACCAGGAGATTGTCAAATTAAAGATTCCTTGCAATAACAAGAGGGAGTGATGTACAAATGAGGAAGCATGCAGACTCTTTAATACCTAAGGTCATACCACCTTTGTCATTGGATTTTCCAGTGCTGTTGTGAAGGAGAGAAAATCCAGCTTGCTTTTTGTGATAAAATAAGCTAATCTAGGACTTTATATCAATTTTAAGAGTGAGATCAAGGTAGAGGGAATACGTACCAGAGACAGCAAAACTGCTACATCCAAACTGTCCGGCCCCAATAATCCAATGGCTCCAAAGTGGAGTCGGAAGCTTGCGAGCTCATTCATGGGCATGAGCATCACTGTCTATATTTATAACACAAAAATTCACCCAAGGCAGAAAATTTACAGAAGCCTCTCTGAGAGAAATGGCCTTTCTTGCAACCATTTTAATACATGGATCAGCATTCTGTGAGGTCTTTCAGGGTCTGACAACTAGCAGACTAGGGACAGAGGGAGAAATTGGATATTGGGTTGGCAATGCCTGGTGCACTTAGACCCAATTTCCTTCAGTCTGAACTGTGGCCTGTCCCATAGGACTTAGCCTGACTCTATCCAGTTTGTTCATAAAAGTTATTGTCAACACACCAAAGCAGGCAGGGCTGCTGTAAAGACACTGTCAGGCTCTGCAGCAAAGGCAGCCCATGTAAACAACCTTGTGATTGCTTCAGAGCCAACTGCCATGGGATAAGCCATTCTTTTTCTGTGGTTAAATTACAGTACCCTAGGAAATTATGCCTTTAAGGGGGTAAAAACAGAGACTCAGTCTCTAGACTTAAAGGGAGAGGGAAAAGAGAAATATATATATGTAATTTTCTTTAAATAGCTCTAGTCTTGATTTACTTGAAGATTTTCCAATAAATCACATTTATTTTGCTGCAGGCACAAATACATAAATTCTGCTAAATACATTGCCATGCTCATTTTTGATGATATATCTTTTTCTCTCAAATGAGCTCTGACATTTCTAGGGGACACAGTATCCCAGTACAGAGTACCTGGGAACCATGCCATGAAGAAAAAAAAAAAAAAAAAAAAATGCTGCCTGCTGTGACTAGATCACTTTCTTAAAGGGACCCCTTACCTATGCAACTGCAGTGCCAATGTTTTATCTCTAACCTGACCCCCGTTCTGTGTTCCTCTTCCCAGCCCAAATTTAGCCTAGAGCGTCTCTGCAAGAGTAATGCCATTAGTTTTCCAACTAAAAATACCACTCCTGAACTAAAATATGTAAATATGCCCCAAAATACTTATTTAAGCTACATCTCTCAGGAAGTAAACTTGAATAACTTAAACTCTGCATATCTTAAAGATGTGATTTTTTAATGTTTTACGGAACCCATGGCATTTCTTAGATCTGGGACTGAGGTCAGCACTTCGAACAAGTACAGCTGTTTCTCATTCTCTCTCTCTCTCTCTCTCTCTTTCTGTCTCTCTGGTTTTCTCTTCCCTTCTGTAGCTCTGCATTGGTCTAAAAATCCCTGGTCACAGTAAAAATGCTCCCTCCCACCCTCTGCCAAACCTCACTCCAAACAGAAAGGTTTCAACATGCCCAAGTCTGGGGAGAGATGCTCCGCAGAGAAGGAAAGGCTGGTGGCTTCTTGCCTCAGAGGTAGTTCAGTTCATTAACCTCCTATCCACCCCATCTCTGCCCCCCTCTTCCATGCTCACTCTCCCACCCCACCAGAAACAATCAATAGACATCACCCCCACCCTCCAGATAAAACAGGTTAGAACCCAAAATGAGCAAAGAGCCACCTACCATTCCGTGCTTGAGAACTACGATCCTGATCCAGCAGTGTTTGCCCCAGAAATCCTCCCTACTTGTTTTTCATTAACCACATTCCAAACTGTAATAAGGAATAGATTCTTTGGAGGTGGGGAAATTGTTTAAAATTAATGATGGACAGGTGATTTCCAAGAAAAGCCAATCCTAAAGTCACTCAAGCCCCTAGGAATTGAGGGGTGAGGAGAAAAAAGGAATAGTGTAAAAATGAAAAAGGAAAGGAAAAAGGTAAGCATATAACAAGCACCAACCACCCCCATAAAAATAAAAAGAGAAGGGGAGGTTTTAAAAAAAGGAGAAGAAGAAGAAGAAGAGTGGCTTGCTGAATCACCCTCTTTCACTGTCTGGAAACCATTGTGCAGCGTGATGCTGCCTGTACCATTGTGGAACCTACCAGAGGAGACAGACAGAGGGCTTGGGGAATGGGGTTGCTATGACAACCAAAAGGAGCACACGTGACGTCAAAGCCCAGAGAGGTCTAGGGAGGGGTAAGAGGGAGAAAGGAAAAGAGGAAAAAGTCTATGTGCGGCTACAGCTACTGTGTTTTCCAATGAAAAGAGGACCAGGTAAAGTGGAAAGGGACAGGGTTCGTTGGCAGCTATTATTAGCAGCTACGACATCAGGCAGCCAGTCTGCACACCCGGGAGCTGCACAACCGGGAGAAACAACCCCACTCCATGCAGCCCTGGCTCAGCACACAGCAGGGCTGAGAAACAAATTCTTGCAGACCAAAACACCATTGGAAATATAGTCAATCTGTGCTTTTCAACCAGCTCAGCTTTTTGCAAACAGCACAAAGAGAGATATGGAGTATCTCTAAATGTCAAAGCAAACAAGAATGTAATAACCTCAGAAGCAAAGTAAGCATTTGGTTCCCACCTGGACTACAGAGGTCATTTGAACGGCACAATTCCTCTTCTCTGTTTCCTTATCTTTCATAAAAATCCTGAATAAATACCCACTAAACCAAACTCAGCAAACTGATTCTTAGATTGTAATTTGAATGTGGAAAGAAAATACCAATAGTTTGAGTTAACAAATGAGGGTTCTTTTTTTTTTAATTGGGATAATTCTTTAGGAAATGGATGCAAATTGTTAGAGTACTATTTGGGACAGATATCTCAATTTTATTTAAGTAATCTGTCCTGTCTTTGACTGTTAGAGTATATTTTTAAGTCTCCATATAGTTTGCTAAATGTTAAATATAGATGTTTAAATATAGATGTCATAGGGCTTCCCTGGTGGCGCAGTGGTTGAGAGTCCGCCTGCCGATGCAGGGGGCACGGGTTCGCGTCCCGGTCCGGGAAGATCCCACATGCCGCGGAGCGGCTGGGCCCATGAGCCATGGCCGCTGAGCCTGCGCGTCCGGAGCCTGTGCTCCGCAAAGGGAGAGGCCACAACAGTAAGAGGCCCGCACACTGCAAAAAAAAAAAAAAAAAAATATACATATATATATATATATATACATATATAGATATAGATGTCATAGGTTCTTAAATATAGAATGTTAATCTATAAATATTAGTTCTCTAGAATGAGAGCTCAGAACAGTGGACTACTTCCACTATTCTTTTTTAATTACCAAAATTTTTTAACTGTTTAAAAATATTTTTCTACTTAAGGGAAATTTTCACTACATATATGGCCTAACCAGCCTCAACCCTTGGGCTTCTCAAGTTACATAATTGAATCAAATTCCTTTTTTGCTTAAACAACTTTGCAGTAGGTTGTCTGTCAATTGCAACCAAGTAAGACTGAGTTTTATACCACTCTACACTGTATTTTGGAACTAGCATACTTACATGAATAAGGAGCTTCTACCACATGTTAACAGAAAGGATACAACATGCAAAAAATATAAACCAAGCAGTGATTGTAGACACTGAAACACATCATAAAACCATGCAGGACCACATCAGGTTTTGTGTTTTTGCTGCTGCCATAATTTCATTCAGGAGGGAATCTAGAAAAAAAGTCTTGCATGAGTTTTCTTTTTCATCCAGTGGATAAGTTTTTGGAGGTTGCTTTGTTCTAATTTCAAGTTCCACAAGAAGCAGGTGATTATTAACTTTTAGTCTTGGCAATGGGCCTACCTACAAGACAACTATGTCTCAAGCAAAAATATGTATTGATTAGCCAAATAACTTTATATAGCACAATGTAATTGGCATTCCAGCTTTTAATTTACTTTATTCTAAGTTTTGATATCAGAAGTCAATTCCCAATAACTGGATATCAGTGAGGAAAAAATTAACTTCAACTCCTCACGTTGCAAACACAAAAATTAATTCAAGATAAATTTTCACTGAAACATGAAAGCCAAAATCTATAAAGCTATTAGAATAAAATGTATCTTTTAGAAGAAAAAATACCTTTCTGTTCTTGGAGTAGGCAAAGATTTCTTAGGACACAGAAAGTACTCACCGTAATAGAAAAAAAATAGGCTTGATCAAAATTAAAAGCTTCCAAGGTAACCATTAAGAAAATGAATAGACAGCCACGGACTAGAAGGAAATACTCTTGGTAAACATATCTGAAAATATTCTTGATATTCACAAACTCTAGATTATATAAAAATATCCTACAACTCAATGATAAAAACAATTTTGTTTAATGGGCAAAAGTCTTGAGCAGGACTTGACAAAGGAAGATATATAAATGGTCAATAAGTACATTAAAAAGTATTCAATGGAATTGGTCATCAGGGAAATGCAACTTAAAACTGCAGTAAATGCCATTTCACACTCACAAAAAATGGCTAAAATTGGAAAGACTAACAACACTAAGTATTGAGTAGGATACGGAGAAGCCAGAACTCTCCTACATTACTAGTGGGAGCATAAAATGGTAAAACTACTTTGGGAAATGGTTTGGTGATTTTTAATGGTAAACATACACCTACAGTATGACAACAAGATAGTCACCTAAGAGAATAGAAACATTTGTCCACCAAAAAAAAAGTTATACATCAATGTTTATGCCAGCTTTATTGATAATTGGTAAAAACTGGAAACAACTCAAAGTATACCAACAGAAGAATGGATAAGCAAACTATGGTATATTCATGTAATAGAATACTATTCAGCAATGAAAAAAGAATGACAACTATGAATAGGCTAAAACCATTTACTTTTCTTCTATTAGGTGTTAATTCTTGAAGGCACAAGTGACAGAGTGATAGATGCCAACATTGTATTGGGGTGTATTTTACTATTTAGGGCTTCAATTCTCAGCCTACTCATTTCAGTAATATTTAGATGATTAAAATGTTCTTTTAAATCTATTTTATACACCACAGAAAAAATAATTTCCTAAAATTAGATCATTTAATATAAGTTAGTTTAAAAAAATGACACCTAAATAGATCCTACTCCTTACTGGATAAAACCAAAACTCATCATTTAAAGTCCTCAATGAGAGGATATTACATTTTCAGAATGAACTATGGAAATATGCAACAACATACATGAATCTCAAAAACATGCTATGTGAAAAAAATGAGACAAAAGAGAGTATTTACTATATAAATCCATTTATATAAAGTTCTAGAACAGAACTGTTCTATGGTGATAGAAATCAGAACTATGATTGTCTGGGGGAGCCGCACAGTTGAGGGAAATTTCTATAGTGATGAAAATGTTTGACATCTTGACAGAGGTGTGAGTTATTACATAAATGTAAGCATTTGTCAAAACTCTTCAAAGTCTAGCTCTTAAGACCAGTGCCTTCACTCTGTATAAATTAAATAGCTGTTTTTAAAAAATTAAGTCAATTCCCAAGAAGAAAATTTCTGAGTGAACAATAAGTTAGAGTTTCTAAACTTGCAAATCTGGTCCTATACCTTGAGTCTTGATTTTGCAAACCCAAGCAGACCCAGCAATAGGAAGGGCTAGACTCAGGGTCACCAAGATCTTAAGAGATACAGCAACCCCGCTGAAGTGAGGCAAACAATTGACGGAGGTTTACCTAACAAACAAGAAATGAGAAGTCAGACATTAAAAAAGAGATTTTTTCAGAGAAGCCTGGCAAGAACTAGATTCCCAGGTTCCTCTGTAAGGACTATAATTCAATGGCAGGACTCAAGACTGAAGGAAATGAAGATGCTGAAGACCTGGCTTTACAAACAGTAAATGGCAAAGGACTCGGGAATAAGGGAGCATAAAAGAATCAAGTCAGTGAGATTGGACTGCTAAGTAAGAATTCAATTTCTGAATCTAAGTCTCAAGTTCTTTCATGGGAGGCTAGCATTAAAACCAACTACAGTACTAAGGTCTCTTATCAAAATCGGACCCAGAGTAGAGAGACCAACTAGTCTTCATTTGCCAAGGACTTCCCAGGTTTTAGCACGTCCCACATCCCAGGAAACCCCTCAGTCTCAGGCAAACCAGGAAGGCTGACCACCCTAGCCCAGAGTCTAGAATGGACTTGAACCCTCAGATGAGAGTTAAATGTTCCACCTGCAAATAAATTTGCAAAAGAAGTCAAAGAGGTCATTATAACAGTGATGCTGCTGAAGAGGAGTGTCACCTAGCTACTCTTTCAACAATTAGATATTTAGGTTATAAATTAGGATGCTGGTAAGAGGATGCAAATGGTTTGATAAACACAAGCAAAATTATAAATGAACTGAGGAGTGAATGAATATGAGGGGAATTCAGAGAGTCAGTGTTGACTCAGATTCACTATCATTTCAACATATATAATAATGTCTTCTCTCAGAAGGTCAGCCATGTATCTTTCATGATGTTTCCACCTGGGGAACACTTGTCCTTTGCAAAACAATTCCACAATTTAAAACTTTCAGAAACAGTATCTCCCTTTTGGAAAGTCATATTGCACATTACTAAATTAAAAGCACTGAGAAACCTTGAGGTTAAAAAAAACTATTTAAATTTCTTAAAATTAAATCAAAATTTATATCTCAAAATAACTTCCACAACGCAATTTTTAATTAATATCTTGTATCATTCTACTTGGATATGAAACACATAACCAACAGTTTACCATGGTCATAATAATCTTCAGTGTAGTGAACTTAAAATATCAGTGGTTCCTCATATAATCTGATTTCATTTCTGGGTATTTAATTGAAGAAAACAAAAACACTAACTTGAAAAGATATATGCATTCCCATGTTCGTTGCAGCATTATTTATGATAGCCAAGATATGGAAGCAACCTAAGTGTCCACTGATACGTGAATGGATAAAGAAGGCATGGTATATATATACACAGTGGAATATTATTCAGCCATAAAAAGAATGAAATCTTGCCATTTGTGACAACATGGATGGACCTTGAAGGCATTATGCTAAGTGAAATGAGTTAGACAGAGAAAATACATATGATCTCACTTATACGTGGAATCTAAAACAAGCAAATAAAAAAGCTCATAGATAACAGAGACTAGATTGGTGGTTGCCAAAGGCAGGGGGAATGGGTGAAATGGGTGAAGGAGATCAAAACATACAAGCTTCTAGTTATAAAATAAATAACTCATGGGGGATGTAATATACTGCCTAGAAACTATAGTTAATAATACCATATTGCATATTTGAGAGTTGCTGAGAGAGTAAATCTTAAAAGTGATCATCACAAGAAAAAAAATTCTGTAACTATGTATGGTGACAGATGCTTGCTGCACTTATTGTGATCATTTCACAATATATTCAAGTGTCAAATCATTGTTGTACACCCAAAATTAATGTAATGTTGTTATACTCAATAAAAAATAAAATTAAATTAAACCTAATGGTTTTAAAAAGAATAAATTTTGTGACCTTTCAATGTCACAGAAAGAGAAGGAATCTACTTCTGCACTCCCTTTCCTTTTTAATTAACAGACTTTATTTTTTTAGAGTAGTTTTAGGTGTACAAGATGATTGAACAGAGAATTCCCATATACCCTGCTTCCCTCCCCACAGTTTCCCCTATTATTAACATCTTGCATCAGTGTGGTAAATTTGTTACAATTGATGAACCAATATTAATACATTATCATTAACAAAACCCATAGTTTATATTAGGGTTCACTGTCTTTCACAGTTCTACAGGTTTTGACAAATGTATAATGTCATGTTGCACTCACTTATAATTTTCTTCTTGCTTAGGAGTCAATTTTACATTTGGGAAACAACTGTGTTCACGTCAAAAGAAAGTAGATAAAATTGGTCCGCTGAAAGTTTTTCCTAGTGGACAGAGCACTATTGTTAGAATTCAGTGGCAGAAAATGTATTTTGAACCAACTTTTATTAAGCTTATAAAAGCATTGATTTTTTTTCACTGGCAACACCCATAACTAGCTAAATTATATCCCTTTTTGGTTAAACATACTTTGATTATAAATGCAGAATATCTGCTGCTTGGAAAACGGTAGCTTTTCAGTAGCCTGGTAGACTTTTTTGAAAGTCTAGATTTAGTTTACAATGATTATGGGGGGATGGAATTCTATTTAAAAATAATATCAAAGTAGCTTAAACTTCCTCAGGTAGCAACAGTTTAAAAAATCTAATTAGAGGGCTTCCCTGGTGGCGCAGTGGTTGAGAGTCCACCTGCCGATGCAGGCGATGTGGGTTCGTGTCCCAGTCCGGGAAAATCCCACATGCCCTGGAGCGGCTGCGCCCGTGAGCCATGGCCGCTGAGCCTGTGCGTCCAGAGCCTGTGCTCCGCAACGGGAGAGGCCACAACAGTGAGAGGCCCGTGTACCGCAAAAAAAAAAAAAAAAAAATCTAATTAGAGTATTTGTCTTTTGAACAATCATGCTAATAGAAAATTGCCTTTTCTTAGATCCCAGCAGAAGCTGGTGTGTGAGATAAAGAAACAGTTATTCTTGCCATACATCCTCACGTTTATCCACACTTCAATCCATGTACATCTGCAGCAATTTCAATTTTCCTTATCCTTGATTTTGCTGCAGTGCCCAGAGGCATGACAGAAGCATGGAGATACCATAGATCATATTTGAATCTGGCCTAGAAATTCAACTTCTTACAACTCTGCAGCAATTCGTATCTTCATTAAAAGGACTATTCTTTTTTTTCAGCTTTATTGAGGTATAGTTGACAAATAAAATTATAAGATATTAAAGGTGTACAACGTGATGACTTGATGTATGCATACATTGTGAAAGGATTCTTCCCATTGAATTAAAACTATCCATCAGCTCACATACCATATTTACCGATTTTTTTTTAGTGAGAACATTTAAGATCTACTCTCAGCAAATTTCAACTATACAATACAGTGTTATACACTACAGTCAGCATGTTATACATTAGATCCTCAGAACTTACTCATCTTATTACTGAAAGTACGTATCCTTTGACCAACCTCTCCCTATTTTCTCCACCCCCCCCCCCAGCCCCTGGAAACCGCTTTTCTACGGTGTTTCTATAAGTTCAATTTTTTTCAAGCTCCACATATAGGTGATATCATGCAGTATTTGTCTTTCTCTGCCTGGCTTACTTCACTTAGCATAATGCCCTCAAGGTCCATCTGTGTTGTTGTACATGGCAGGATTTCTAAAAGGGCTGTTCTCCACTGACTCTGACTTGCCACCACAGTGCTCAGAAGGTAAACAGCCACTGAGGCAGACCAAGAGACAAAATACAAGCCCAATTTTTTGTAATTAAATTTAAGATAAAAGGTTAATAATATCCTTTTTATAGATATAGATCCTCTTCACCACTAAATGAAATTTCCTAATATTAGAGAGCCTATTTTTAAACACTGATGTAAGAAGGTTTTTTTAACCACCAAATTAGTTAGTGAATTCTGGGTCTGTGCAATAGAACAATAGGCTACATAATAGTAATGCATAGTGATAGTACCTTAACAATCAAAAGAACGGTAATCAGAGTTAATAATATAATACAGGATTTGATATATTTGGTCTTATATTTTTAAACCAAAAAATCATCAGCATTAACTTGTATATACAGCTTATGCCTGCAAGACTTTCAAATTATTAACCAAAAAATTCCGTGTATACTAACCATGCCATTTAACCTTTATTGGAATGTTATATTTAAGAGGGAGACAGGGAAATAGGAATCCAATCTTGAAAATTATCTAAATTTACAAAGATATAGGAATGATGATAGTATAAATTCAATGAAAGTCTTGTGTATGTACAGGAAATTTTTAAAATTATAAAACAAAGTATAAATACTTTTAAAGCTTTTTTGGAATACTGGATAGTGGAAAGAGTATTGGACTCACCAACAGATTCTGTTTAAATCTATTGTTCAAATAGCTACCCTGTTTCCTGTCTGTGTGACTTGTACAGACCACATAGCCTCTCCATTTCTTTTTTTTTTTTTTTTTTTTTAAATCTGCTTTATTTATTTTGTGGTACGCGGGCCTCTCACTGCTGTGGCCTCTCCCGTTGCGGAGCACAGGCTCCGGACGCGCAGGCTCAGCGGCCATGTCTCACGGGCCCAGCCGTTCTGCGGCATGTGGGATCCTCCCGTACCGGAGCACGAACCTGTGTCCCCTGCATCGGCAGGTGGACTCCCAACCGCTGCGCCACCAGGGAAGCCCACCTCTCCATTTCTTAATTTAAACATCGACATAATGGGTGTAATAACTTTGGCTTCACAGAATTTTTGTGAGAATCAAAGTAAATGACGTATATGACAGTGCCTGGCACAACCCTTGGCACATGACAGTCAATCAATATTCAACTGAATCCATCTGCAGTAAGAAAGATGTAACACACACTTAAATTTAAATTTCCTGGTATGACTTTGTAAGCTATGAACATTGTGCAGTGCCCCAGAAGCATTCATCTTCTATTGCTTGATAATGTTCTTAAAGTAGATACACATGAGGAGGTGCAATTGATCGTATGCTACTCTGCAGTGTTGAAGCAGCACTATGGGACTAATAATAAACTTGAAGGAATTTGAGCCTACCTGGCAGTCTACACTTGAGAAAGTATTCAGGACATCAGCAAGCCTCCCTGAAAATTTCCCAGAGAAAATTCAGCTACTTGGTCAGCAGATATTCAGAGATATACTCTTTCAAATATATAGAAAGAAATAGAGAACCAGATCAAGAAAACTAAGCAAAAAAAAAAAAAAAAAATACAGCTGTTGGAATTGCGTGACATTCTTACAATTTAATTAAAATCAATTCAGTTAGCAAATTACTGAGTAGCATATAAGTACAAAACACTGTGCTGGAGATTTGAAAAAGAAGGCCAAGACATGGTGACATTAAAAAGAAGCTCATGATCTTATTGCAGAGTCAAGACTGGCCCACTAGAGAAAAAAAATCTCTAATAAGTCCTTAAGCATAGGATAAAAAAATTAAGTCTCTAGTTCAGAGAGGGAAGACCTCAACATGGGCATCCATGCTGAAAACATGGACCTTAAATCCTGTATATGTTGAGAAGAAGCACGGTCCAATAAAAATGGAGATCTAAGTTCTAGTTCCACTATGACTGACAACCCAGAAGATGTGCAGGTGCTCTCTATATTTCAGTTTCTTCAACTGTAAAATATTGGGTCTAGATTACATGATAATTATAGTTCTGTAACATAATGGAAGAGAGAGCCTTAAGATGATTCTTGAGCAATGAATAGAATTTGGACAGTTGCAGATTTAAGGAGAATGAATTTAAAAGTGAGGGAAAACATATCATGTTTGGATGAGAGTAAAGAGATAATACTTCCCTAGTTGAAGGGAGCAGGAAAGTAGCAGGAGAAATGGAAAATCTTCAACCAGATTGTCTATGGGGCAAAAGATGCAAGCCACACATTTATATTATAAATGAAAATGTAAGGCAGAGAGAACAGGATACATGGCTGAAGTCAGTTCTGGCTTTTTGAGTCATTTAATAAATATTACTTGACAATGATAAAGTCATAGTTGCTATCATTTTTATCACTGTTATCACCAATATCATCACAAACATCTTTACTATAATACTAGCTACTATCTTTTGAGAACACACTCTGTCCCAGGCACTAGGCTAGATTTACAGACATCAGCTCCAAGCTCACAGCATTTCTTGATCACTATCTCACTAATATTTATTGATCATCCACTGTGTGCTTGGGCCCATGCTACATGACCACAGTCCTCACTACTGTCCCATCAGGTAGGTGGGATTATTACCCCTACATTATAGATAAGAAAACTAAGACTTAGAGTTTAAGTCAATTTGTCCAGGATCACACAGCTAATAACTAGATGCACCAGAATTTAAATACATGCATAACTGACTGAAGTTCCTACATTGAGAGATTAAGGGGGAAATGCTAGTGAGCTTAAATTATAAAAGTAATATCCTCCAATGAGGATACTACACATTCAAAATGGGAGCACTAATCATGTCCTTTTGTTATTGTTGCCTTGTGTAGTACATATGGAAAACTGGCACTCAGGGCAATACAACCTGTGAGCAGAAGCAGAGAAACCCCCAAGAAGGAAGGCAGAAGAAGCCCTTCAAGGATGTAGTGTAACAGTGTAACACAGCTTTTTAAAAATATGATATGACTATGAACTACTGAGAAACAGCAGCAGCTAATAGAACACCTGGTGTTCCTCTGTAAGGAACATGACTGCTCTTTTTTCAGCAAAGGTTTTAGGCGAAGTGCGAATCTAAGAGACAAAATTTCAATCTCTTCAAATAGCTACAGTTCCTAAACTGAAAACCCATTTCCTATATACAGTGTAGAAAACATACTGGCAGGAGTCTCTCAAACACAGCTGTATACTTTGATTGAAGACATCATTTATAGAAATGAAATGCCACGGTGTTATGAACACACAAAGACAAACAAGTATTCATTCAATCAGTAAACAGTCACTGAACATCTACTATACATGGTAAGACAAAACTTGTTCAGATATTGCTTCTGCTCTTTCAAGGAGGTCAATGTTTTACTAGGCATGGATTTGAATAATCATACAGCAAGGTTTTTTAATTGCTAAATCATTAGAGCAGTGGGAATAAACCAATGAAAGTTTGGAAAAAGGAGAGTTTTTAGCTGGGGTGATCAGGGAAGCCTTAGAAATGCACACTGAAAGAACAGAAAATATATATATTGTTCTCTGCCTCTCTCCCATCTCCCACCCTGTTCCTGGCACGAGTTTCTAAAATTCTTATAATTTCCTAAGTGATCAGAACACTGGGAGCATCTTTTGTTCTAATATTTGGTCTTTGAACCTGGTTCCTGACACAGGGCTCCTAAAGCCCTTGTAATTCCTGGGTATTAGGAGAGAGCATCTTTTGTTCTAATGAGGAAACTCTTAGTGAGCTCCTGGATAGTTTGGGGATGTGGGCTGGTCACCAGAAAGATTGAGTCATAATTAGAAGCTTGGAACTTTCAGCCCCATCCCCCCATACCCCGGGAAGGGGAGAGGAGCTGGAGATTAAGCTAATGATCAGTCATGCCTATGTGATGAAGCTCCATAAAAAATCCCAGAAGTATGGAATTCAGAGAGCTTCCACTTACTGATAAACATAAATGTTTCCCTTGAATTCTGTGAGTTGTTCTAGCAAATGATTGAATACAAGGAGAGGTTCTTGGAAACCTCTGATTTGTAGCCAAGTTGGACAGACGTTGTGGGTAACCTGGGGACCTATTACTTGTGATTGGTAGCTGAAGTGGAGGGAAGTCTTGTGGGACTTAGCCCTAATCAGTGGGCTCTGCACTAACTCCAGTTAGTGTCAGAATCAAACTGAATTGCAGGCTGGTGTCAGAGAATTGCTTGTCTGAGGGAAAAATCGACACGTTATCAGAAGTGACACCAGTGCCACACTGGTCAGGGTCACAGAGTTACACCAGTGACTTATAAAGTGTTATGAGTATGAGTAGAGAAAAATAGAAGTAAGCTTTCCTTTACACACACATACACACAACACACACACACATACACACAACACACACACATACACACAACACATACATACACACAACACACACATACATACACACAGCATACACACATGCATGCACACACACACACAACACCAACACACAAGCATGCACACACACATACACAAAACACACACATACAACACATACACACAACACACACACATATCATAGTCAGTAATATAGTTTGTGGGAAACTCCTAGGAATGTAGAGAAGGAACTAGCTTAGAGTAATGAAGAGACCACTGACTAAAGATACATGTAACACAAATAGGAATACTTTAAACACAGAAATGGGCCAGGTGACTCACTGTCACAAATAACACCAAGAGACTGCAACAGCTTCTAGTGAAGAATTTGGGAGAGATGAATCACAAATGAAGCCTGAGTTACAAAACATATAAAAATTCAGAGGAAACTAGATTCAATTTGCAAGAAATTTAACAGTCCAGTAGAAAATACTCTCTCAATCCATCGTGTTAAGTATCCCCTTACCTTCTGTGTGAACCTCTCACAATTTTCTGTAATGAATTCTGTGAACTTATTGTCAATCTAACACAGTGGATAGAAGTACAAATTAATTCCCTCAGTCTCACAACAGTTTAACACAAAATAATATCTTCAGTGTGCCAAGCATTGTGCTATGGCCTTTCACACTTATTCTATCCTGGGCATTATCCCATTCTACTGATGAAACTAATCACACTCATTTGGTAGAAAGAATTGAGATTTGCCAACTCGAACTCCAGTAATCATTTAAAATAAAGGAAAAGACTCCAAAATAAAGGGAATTATTCCCTTTTTTTCCTCCTTAGATAGTCTCAAGACTTATCTTTGGGTCTAGTCAGGTAGTATTATGGAATATATTTATCTTTTTTACTCCCAACTCAAAATCTGGTCAAAATATATTCCATAATATCAAAAAACACACACATAGCACCCCTAAATAAGGCATTATTTTATCTAAGTGAATAACATAAGAGTATCCTGATTTTTCCACTTGGAAATGGAGGCATCATGAAATTGAGGCCTAAAGCTAAGTAAACACTTGTAAAACCCAACAAAAAGTTTCCTAAAATATGAGGACTCCAATTCACCATATTCAGACTTCATGAGAAAGGAACTATGACAGTTCAAAATTTTTGTCTAAAGCACATGTGTAAGTTGGCTGTTAAGATTACATCCTCAACTAGACTGAGAGCTTGTCTCAGACATCCCATCATCCACAACAGCTAATATAGTGCTTGGTAAAAAAGAAATAGGAAGAAATCATACTTATGTAAGGACTTAAATAATCAATCATATCCTTTTTAAGATAGTTGTCTAAAGTTCCTAGCATTTGATATTCTAAGAACCAAACATTCACTATCCCAAGGCTAATTCAGAACCTCTCAAACAAGTATTTTGCAGAGGATCACATTCTGCCATGTCTTTTGAAAACAGAGAAAATCATTTAAGTTCAACATAATTGAACCACTAGAGTGAAGATCACTCCATTCTACCCCTTGCAACCACAAGAGACAAACATCCTGTGGGAAATCCTTCTCTTAGATTCCTCCTGACCCTTGCTCGGGGTTTCTGCTCCAGAGCAGCCCATCAAAGGCAATGAGAAACATGACGGCTTTATAAGCAGGCACCCATTTCCAAGGCTGAATATCCAGCATGTCATGGATAACTAAAGACCTTGGACTCATCAAAAATTCTACAGCAGCCAGTCATTCCCTGTGAGGTAGCTATCTTTAAGAGATTGAAGAGGACTTTGATGAAGCTTCTCCACTTCCTAAGAACTGTCTTCCCATCAGGTTAGCACTAGAACTGTGATAGTGAAGGCCATCCATATTCTCCTTGATTTAAGGCAACTCTTGCACAGATCTCTGAAGACAGATGTTCATAGCCGCAACAGCTTCCAGGAGAGCTCTATTACTCCACTACATCCTGCAGAGAAGCTGACCTATAGCAATGAGCATAGTGATCAACTACAGCCACCAACAGAGCCTCCTAATGAGCTTCTGCTGTCAGGAGTTTGCAATTGAGTTTCAGACCTTGGTTAAATAGGAACAGAGCCTGAAAGGCTAGATGATCTAAAATCTTACTGGGAGGAGGAAGGAGTGTTTATCTCAGAGTGTACGTTTCATAAGGGCAGGAATGTTTTCTGTCTACTTATGGCTATATCCACCATACCAAAAGTTCCTGGAAAACACTTAATGCACATTTGTTAAAGGAATGAAAAATAATGAATCAGTGAATCAATAAGACAATCAAGTATGAACAATATAAGGAGCAAGTGTTTCAAAGTTTCTGTCATGGATTGAATTGTGTCCCTTCAAAAAGATATGTTGAAGGGCTTCCCTGGTGGCGCAGTGGTTGAGAGTCCGCCTGCCGATGCAGGGGACGTGGGTTCGTGCCCCGGTCCGGGAAGATCCCACATGCCGCGGAGCGGCTGGGCCCATGAGCCATGGCCGCTGAGCCTGCGCGTCTGGAGCCTGTGCTCCGCAACGGGAGAGGCCACAGCAGTGAGACGCCCGCGCACCACAAAAAAAAAAAAAAAGATATGTTGAAGTCCTAACCTCCTAGTACCTTAGAATGTGATGTTATTTGGAAATAGAGTCCAGATGGTTTGCAGATGTAATTAGTTAAGATGAGGTCATACAGGAGTAGAATGACCTTCAAATCCAATACAGTGTGGGCCCTTAATCCATTAAGAACAAGGTGTCCTTACAAAATGGAGAAATTTGTACACAGACAGACATGCATTGACGTGTTACCAAATCAGGTCCACTCAACAAGTCAATATTCCATAGAGAGACAAATGTTGGTAAAAAGGAAAGGTGCTTTTAATCAGAATGCCGGCAATCTGGGGAGATGGTGGACTCAGTGTCCCCCAAAATCACCTCCGAATATTCTGCTTGAAATGAAAGTGAAATGAAATGAAAATGAAATGAAAGTTTTAAAGAGAAGAAGGGAAGTCATCTCAGTTCATCACTGAGATGGGGGGCCAGAGCCATCACCATCCGCCACTGCGTGCAGGCTCATCGACTTCTTGTGATCTTCCTCTAGATGTTATTCACAGGTTGGTCACACAGTTTGTTCATGAGATTACTGAAGGGAAGAGATCTGGTCATCTGTTAATTACTTAGTCTTCATTTCTACTTCATTGATCTACAGAAAGAACTGAAAAGTTAGGCAAGGTATTGTGTGATTACAAGATTTGAAAGGTGTGCTAGGGCCGGAGATGTATAGAGCTTGGGGGTGACTGGTTTAAGGTTAGTGACAAGACAAAAGGGTGCCTCCTGCAGAGAGCTCTTTCCTGCAAAGAGTTTTTTCCTGCCAAATGCTGCTCACAAATCCCCACTTGTCAGAACATCATTCCATTTCTTTGGGATCATGGGCAAAGGTCCGTCTTCTGTAACTTCTTCATGCAAACATAGGGCGCTGTATTCTCAGAGTTGAAGATATCAACATGTGTCTGTAGCATCTCTTTGCTGACAGCTGTACTAGCCCATTTACATATATAGGCAGAACAAGCTACAATTATTTCGATGCCCACAAAGACATAGATTACTCTAAGCAATAGTGTTAATCCCATTCTCTTAAGGTCAGTTCCTGGAACTATGCCAGCCATAGACTGAGTATTGCTCAAGAAGGAGCAGTTTATGTCATGGCTGCAGTCTGTTCATCATGCAGTTAGCTTTTTTGCTCTGGTGGCAGTTACAGTATCTATAAAACAACTCAGGAATATACATCAGACATTATTGTCCTAATCATTAGCTGCTTGAGCCTACTTTTTTGTGACTCAGGGAGGCCTGGGAGACTACAGCTTTTCTGTAAACAAGAAGCAAGAGACATGGAAGGGTCTTTGTACTTGGGGTGGGGGGCATGCTCAGGGTTCTGCTCAGTCTTAGAAGGAAGATGATGTGAAATGGCCCTGGGAAAATATGGCTATCTACAAGCCAAGGAGAGAGGCCTGGAATAGACTCTTTCCTCACAACCTCAGAAGGAACCAGTCCTGCCAGCACCTTGATTTTGGACTTCTAGCTCCAAAACCATGAGACAATAAATTTCTATTGCTTAAGCCACTCAATTTGTGGTGTTTTGCTACAGCAGCCCTAGCAAAACTAAACAATCTTTCAACTTCTCTTCCTGCTCCCATAGTCTATTCTCCCCAGAGCAACCACAGTGATCAATTATACCATGTCTCTTCCCCATGCAAAACACACAATTGCTTCCACCACACTGAGAATAAAATGCAAATTCCTTATAGTGGTCTATCAGGCTCTGACTACTGGATGCCTCACTGACTTTATTCTCTGCCCTTCTCTCCTTAGCTCCTTTCTCCCTCCAGCCATCACTGGCCTCTTTGCTGTTTTTCAAAAAAGTCAAGAATGCTTCCTCTTCATGGCTTTCACACTTGTTGCTCCCCTCTAAAACTCTCTTCCTTAATATGTGCGTTATCTGTACCTCAATTCATTCAGAACTCATGGAAAGGGCTTCTAGGAGGACTTTTTGGCAAGCCTCTCTAAAATAGCCACCCACATCACCTCTATCCCTTATCTGGTGGCTGTGTTTTTCTCTACAGCAGTTACCCCTTCCTGATATAGTAAATGTTTATGTGTTCATTTTCTGTCTTCCCCTCTAAAATGTATGAGGATATGGACAATGTTTTGTTTACTGGTATAGCCTCAGCATCCAGAACAATGTCTGACACATAGTAGGTACACTAGATAAATATTTGGTGAATTGCTGAGTGCAACTATCTTACACATTTGCTCTGACATCCTTGAAAATGCTACAAAAAGCAGATATCATTCAGTCACTAAACATCTATTTGGCACTTCTTTTGTACCAGGGACTGGAATAGGCACCAGAGAGATACATATAAATCTGTCATGGACCCAGCCCTCAAGAAGCTTTTAAGCATGAGAAGAATGTAACCATATTCCATGAATTAAAAGGAGAAAACAGTCAGTTCTACCTTACAGGTAAGAAAGTCTTCATGGAGTAAGTAACAAGTAAATGTAGGCTTAAAAGAACTTTCCATAAAAAAGAGGCAACAGAAGTAGACCTTCAAGATGGCAGAAGAGTAAGACGTGGAGATCACCTTCCTCCCCACAAGTACATCAAAAAACACCAAAAATACATCTACATGTGGAACAACTCCTACAGAACACCTACTGAACACTGGCAGAAGACCTCAGACTTCCCAAAAGGCAAGAAAATCCCCATGTACCTGGAAGCCTGAGGGTAACCTACACACAGAGGAGGGGCCAAAACCAAAGCTGAACCCCAGGAGCTGTGCGAACAAAGAAGAGACAGGGAAATTTCTTCGTGCTGCCTCAGGAAGAGTGGATTAAATCCCCACAATCAACTTGACGTACCCTGCATCTGTGGAATACCTGAATACATAACAAATCAACCCAAAATTGAGGCAGTGGACTTTGGGAGCAACTGTAGACTTGGGGTTTGCTGCCTGCAACTGACTTATTTCTGATTTTTATGTTTATCTTACTATAGATTTTAGCACTTGTTATCATTGATGGATTCGTTTATTGGTTTGGTTGCTCTCTTCTTTTTCTTTTTTTTTATTACTTTCTTATTTTTTTAATTATTATTTTTAATTATTGTTTTTTCTTTCTTTTCTCTGCCTTTTCTTCTGAGCTGTATGGCTGACAGGGTCTTGGTGTGCTGGCATGGTGTCAGGCCTGAGCCACTGAAGTGGGAGAGCTGAGTTCAGGACATAGGACCACCAGAGTCCTCCCAGAACCATGTAATATCAATCAGCGAAAGCTCTCGCAGAGAATTCTTTCTCAACACTAAAACTGAGCTCCACCCAATGGCCAGCAAGCTCCATGGCTGGACACCCCATGACAAACAACTAGCAAGACAGGAACACAACCCCACCCATTAGCAGAGAGGCTGCCAAAAATCATACTAAGTTCACAGACACTCAAAAATACACCACTGATGCAGCCCTAACCACCAGAAAGACAAGATCCAGCCCCATCCACCAGAACACAGGCACCAGTCCCCTTCACCAGGAAACCTACACAACTCACTGAAACAACCTTACCCACTGGGGGCAGACACCAAAAGTAACAGGAACTACGAACCTACAGCCTATGAAAAGGATACCCCAAACACAGTAAGTTAAGCAAAATGAGAAGACAGAGAAATATGCAGCAGATGAAGGAGCAAGGTAAAAATCCACCAGAGCAAACTAATGAGGAGGAAATAGGCAGTCAACCTGAAAGAATTCAGAGTAATGATAGTGAAGATGATCCAAAATCTTGGAAATAGAATGGAGATAATACAAGAAACATTTTAAAAGGACCTAGAAGAACTAAAGAGCAAACAAACAATGATGTACAACAAAATAAAGGGAATTTAAAATTCTCTAGAAGGAATCAATAGCAGAATAACTGAGGCAGAAGAACAGATAAGTGATCTGGAATATAAAATAGTGGAAATAACTACCACAGAGCAGAATAAAGAAAAAAGAATGAAAAGAATTGAGGACAGTCTCAGAGACCTCTGGAGCAACATTAAATGCATCAACATTTGAAATATAGGGGTCCCATAGAAAGAAGAGAAAAAGAAAGGGAATGGGAAAATATTTGAAGAGATTTTATTTGAAAACTTCCCTAACTTGGGAAAGGAAGTAGTCAGTCAAGTCAAGGAAGTGCAGAGAGTCCCATACAGGATAAATCCAAGGAGAAACATGCCAAGACACATATTAATCAAACTATCAAAAATTAAATGCAAAGAAGAAATTTTAAAAGCAGCAAGGGAAAAGCAACAAATAACATACAAGGGAATCCCAGAAAGGTAAACAGCTGAGTTTTCAGCAGAAACTCTAAAAGGAGAAGGGAGGTGGCAGGACATATTTAAAGTGATGAAAGGGAAAAACTTACAACCAAGATTACTCTAACCAGCATATATCTCATTCAAATTTGACAGAGAAATTAAAACCTTTACAGACAACCAAAAGCTAAGACAATTCAGCACCACCAAGCCAGCTTTACAACAAATGCTAGAGGAACTTCTCTAGGCAGGAAATACAAGAGAAGGAAAACACCTACAAAAACAAATCCAAAGAAATTAAGAAAATGGTAATAGGAACATACGTACCAATAATTACCTTAAATGTAAATGGATTAAATTCTCCAGCCAAAAGACATAGACTAGCTGAATGGATACAAAAACAAGAACCATATATATGCCGTCTACAAGAGACCCACTTCAGACCTAGGAACACATACAGACTGAAACTGAGGGGATGGAAAAAGATAGTCCATGTAAATGGAAATCAAAAGAAAACTGGAGTAGCCATTCTCATATCAGACAAAATAGGCTTTATAATAAAGACTATTAGAAGAGACAAAGAAGGACACTACATAATGATCAAAGGATCAACCCAAGACAAAGATATAACAATTGTAAATATTTATGCACCAAACACAGGAGCAACTCAACACATAAGGCAAATGCTAACAGCCATAATAGGGGAAATCAACAGTAACACATTCATAGTATAGGACTTTAACAACCACTTTCACCAATGCACAGATCATCCAAAATGAAAATAAATAAGGAAACACAAGATTTAAATGATACATTAAACAAGATGGACTTAATTTATATTTATAGGACATTCCATTCAAAAACAACAGAATACACTTTCTGCTCAAGTGCTCATGGAACATTCTCCAGGATAAACCATATCGTGAGTCAATCAAGCCTTGGTAAATTTAAGAAAACTGAAATCGTATCAAGTATCTTTTCCAACAACAACACTATGAGACTAGATATCAATTACAGGAAAAAATCTGTACAAACTACAAACACATGGAGGCTAAACAGTACACTGCTAAATAACCAAGAGATCACTGCAGAAATCAAAGAGGAAATCAAAAAATACCTAGAAACAAATGACAGTGAAAACACGGCAACCCAAAACCTTTGGGATGCAGCAAAAGCTGTTCTAAGAGAGAAGTTTATAGCAAATAAAATACTACCACAAGAAACAAGAAAAATCTCAAATAAACAACCTAACCTTACACCTAAAAGAGAAGAACAAAAAAATGCCAAAGTTAGCAGAAGGAAAGAAATCGTAAAGATCAGATCAGAAATAAATGAAAAAAAAATGAAGGAAACAATAGCAAAGATCAAGAAAACTAAAAGCTGGTTCTTTGAGAAGATAAACAAAATTGATAAACCACTAGCCAGACTCATCAAGAAAAAAAGGGAGAAGACTCAAACCAACAGAATTAGAAATGAAAAAGAAGAAGTAACAACTGACCCCACAGAAATACAAAGGATCATGAGCAATTACTACAAGCAACTATATGCCAATAAAATGGACAACCTGAAAGAAATGGACAAATTCTTAGAAAAGGACAACGTTCCAAAACTGAACCAGGAAGAAACAGAAATTGTAAACAGACCAATCACAAGCACAGAAATTGATAATGTGATTAAAAATCTTCCAACAAACAAAAGCCCAGACCAGATGGCTTCACAGTCAAATTCTATCAAACATTTAGAGAAGAGCTAACACTATCCTTCTCAAACTCCTACAAAATATAGCAGAGGGAGGAACACTCCCAAACTCATTCTACGAAGCCACCATCACCCTGATACCAAAACCAGACAAGGATGTCACAAAAAAAGAAAACTACAGGCCAACATCACTGATGAACATAGATGCAAAAATCCTCAACAAAATACTAGCAAACAGAATCCAAAAGCATATTAAAAGGATCATACACCATGATCAAGTGGGGTTTATCCAAGGAATGCAAGGATTCTTCAACATATGCAAATCAATCAACGTGATATGCCATATTAACAAACTGAAGGATAAAAACCATATGATTGCAAGAAGGAAGAGATATGGGGACATATGTGCATGTATAAGTGATTCACTTTGTTATAAAGCAGAAACTAACACACCATTGTAAAGCAATTATACTCCAAAAAAGATGTTTTAAAAAAAAAAACATATGATCACCTCAATAGATGCAGAAAAAGCTTTTGACAAAATTCAACACCGATTTATGAAAAAATACTCTACAGAAAGTAGGCATAGAGGGAAGCTACCTCAACATAATAAAGGCCACATATGACAAACCCACAGCCAACATCGTTCTCAGTGGTGAAAAACTGAAACCATTTTCTCTAAAATCAGGAACAAGACAAGGATGAACACTCTCACCACTAGTATTCAACATAGTTTTGGAAGTTTTAGCCACAGCAATCAGAGAAGAAAAAGAAATAAAAGGAATCCAAATCAGGGGCTTCCCTGGTGGCGCAGTGGTTGAGAGTCTGCTTGCCGATGCAGGGGACACGGGTTCGTGCCCCGGTCCGGGAAGACCCCACATGCCGCAGAACGGCTAGGCCCGTGAGCCATGGCTGCTACGCCTGCGCGTCCAGAGCCTGTGCTCTGCAACGGGAGAGGCCACAGCAGTGAGAGGCCCGCGTACTGCAAAAAAAAAAAAAAAAAGAAATTCAAATCAGAAAAGAAGAAGTAAAATTGTCAGTGTTTGCAGATGACATGATACTATACATAGAGAACTCTAAAGATGCTACCAGAAAACTACTAGAGGTAATCAATGAATTAGGTAAAGTAGCAGGATACAAAACTACTGCACAGAAATCTCTTGCATTCCTATACACTAATGATGAAAAATCTGAAAGAGGAATTAAGGAAACACTCCCATTTACCACTGCAACAAAAAGAAAAAAATATCTAGGAATAAACCTACCTAAGGAGACAAAAGACTTGAATGTAGGAAACTATAAGACACTGATGAAAGAAATTAAAGATGATACAAACAAATGGAGAGATATTCCATGTTCTTGGATTGGAAGAATCAACATTGTGAAAATGACTATACTACCCAAAGCAATCTACAGATTCAATGCACCCCAATCAAGCTACCAATGGCATTTTTCACAGAACTAGAATCAAAAATTTCACAATTTGTATGGTAACAGAAAAGACCCTAAATAGCCAAAGCAATCTTGAGAAAGAAAAACGGAGCTGGAGGAATCAGGCTCCCTGACTTCAGATTATACTACAAAGCTACAGTAATCAAGACAGTATGGTACTGGCACAAAAACAGAAAGATAGATCAATGGAACAGGATAGAAAACCCAGAGAGAAACCCACGCACATATGATCACCTTATTTTTGATAAAAGAGGCAAGAATATACAATGGAGAAAAGACAGCCTCTTCAATAAGTGGTGTAGCAAAACTGGGCAGCTACATGTAAAAGACTGAAATTAGAACACTTCCTAGCACCATACACAAAAATAAGCTCAAAATGGATTAAAGACCTCAATGTAAGGCCAGACACTATAAAACTCTTAGAGGAAAACATAGGCAGAACACTCTATGACATAAATCACAGCAAGATCCTTTTTGACCCACCTCCTAGAGAAATGGAAATAAAAACAAAAATAAACAAATGGGACCTAATGAAACTTCAAAGCTTTTGCACAGCAAAGGAGACCATAAACAAGACAAAAAGACAACCCTCAAAATGGGAGAAAATATTTGCAAATGAAGCAACTGACAAAGGATTCATCTCCAAAATATACAAGCAGCTCGTGCAGCTCAATATCAAAAAAACAAACAGCCCAATCCAAAAATGGACAGTAGACCTAAACAGACATTTCTCCAAAGAAGGTGTACAGATTGCCAGCAGACACATGAAAGGATGCTCAACATCACTAATCATTAGAGAAATGCAACTCAGAACTACAATGAGGTATCACCTCACACCAGTCAGAATGGCCATCATCAAAAAATCCACAAACAATAAATGCTGGAGAGGGTGTGGAGAAAAGGGAACACTCTTGCACTGTTGGTGGGAATGTAAATTGATACAGCCACTATGGAGAACAGTATGGAAGTTCCTTAAAAAACTACAACTAGAACTACCATATGACCCAGCAATCCTACTACTGGGTATATACCCTGAGAAAACCATAATTCAAAAAGAGTCATGTACTGCAATGTTCATTGCAGCTCTATTTACAATAGCCAGGACATGGAAACAACCTAAGCATCCATCAACAGATGAATGGATAAAGAAGATGTGGCACATGTATACAATGGAATATTACTCAGCCATAAAAAGAAATGAAATTGAATTATTTGTAGTGAGGTGGATGGACCTAGAGTCTGTCATACAGTGTGAAGTAATTCAGAAAGAGAAAATCAAATACCATATGCTAACACATATATATGGAATCTAAGAAAGAAAATAAAAATTGTTCTGATGAACCTAGGGGCAGGACAGGAATAAAGACGCAGACATAGAGAATGGACTTGAGGACACGGAGCGGGGGAAGGGTAAGCTGGGACGAAGTGAGAGAGTAGGATTGACATATATACACTACCAAATGTAAAATAGATAGCTAGTGGGAAACAGCTGCATCACACTGGGAGATCAGCTCAGTGCTTTGTGACCAACCAGAGGGGTGGGATAGAGAGGGTAGAAGGCAGACTCAAAGGGGAGGGGATATGGGGATATATGTATATGTGTAGCTGATTCACTTTGTTATAAAGTGGAAACTAACACACCATTGTAAAGCAATTATACTCCAAGAAAGATGTTTAAAAAAAAAGGCAACATAAACATGCCCAGGGTAGCATGGTACAGGCTGGTGGTGTCAGACAACAGAAAGTACTTAAGTACTGTTGGAGCACAAGAGCTCAGGGGCACAAGAACACAATGTTTGCGTGGTGAGAATTGAGGTTCAGTGGAAAAGCAGGAGACAGATAGCTTATTTAAGGAATTGAGAGTTTATCCTAGGGCCCAAAGTATTTTCCTAAGACCCAGCCTAATGGACACATTACTACTTTAAAGTCTGAAAGGGATGAAACCTAAATCTCTAACAGCATGTATCACAACTCTGCTACCAGCATTACCATATTGTAAAAACCATTTTGCAATAACAGCTAAAAAGGAACCCCAAAACATGAAAACAATTTGATTGGTTAGGGATGGGAGCTTTTGGGTTGTTGTTTGGTTTCTTTTAATTTTTCTATTAAAGTGTGGTTTGGTCAAGTTCTATTACATGTTGGCTTAGAGTCTCCAATTTTATATTTCCCACTCCTCTATGTAGGTCTGATTTCCCTGGCATCAACACATCTCTGGAGACAGCATGTCACAATTATTTGTTGACTTCTTTTGTTGTTGTTTTTTGAATTTTATTTTATTTATTTTTTTATACAGCAGGTTCTTATTAGTTATCCATTTTATACATATTAGTGTATATATGTCCTATATGTTGACTTTGCTTGGAGTAATTTAGCCCTAAACTATGCATTAGCCCCAGTATTAACAAAGAGAACAGGCCAATCATACTTAAGGACTGCCACTGACAGATTGATTTTTCTATTTTAGTCCTGAGCTTCAGGTCTTCTGCTTATCAGTTTTCCAATCACAAACCTTAGTGCATTTATCTAGTCTACTTGTTTTCAATTTTTTTAATGAAACCCTTTTTTCTTTTCAATTTTTTTAATGAAACCCTTTTTTCTTTTCCTCAGAAAAATCTCACACAGATCCCACTGTATAAAATCTGTAAAGCAATGTTTAATTCATTATAACTACATTATGCAGATTTAAATTTGTACCATTTGTTTATAGTAACAGTGATCAATAAGCACAACGTGGCTTTTTTGATGAACCAAATATTTTCAGTCCTGACCTACGGAAAGACAGTTGCAGACCAGTCAATATCAGCATGAAATTTGGTTCTATAATTTTTTTTGTTGGAAAATACATTTCTTTGATGGAACTGACTCATAGATCCTGAGTTTTAAAAAAAGTAGAAATAGAGAATAGAGATCAAAGCAGAGCTAGAAACTTTATCCTATATCTCTTTTACAATTAGCTTATGTAGGTTGGAGGTTGTAAACTCATCATTCTAGACTCCAGAGTCCAGTTTAGTTCATAGCATGTGTTTTTTAATTAATTGCCATTGTTTAAAAATTGAAAGATTTTACTTAAAAATCTGGATTTTTGGTTTCTTTTGAAATCTCTGAGGATCTGGAAATACTGGGGTCATATTCCTACCTATGACTACTTTAGATGGTTTGCTCTTTCCAGATGGGCTTACACACAAACACACACACACACACTCAATCCCCACCTGGGTCCTATAGCATTTAAGTTTGTGTTCCCTGAGCATGTCCAAAGATAGTGGGAGAAGTTGTATTCCCTTCTTTCTGTCTCTAGTCCATCACCCTAGTTCATCACCCCAATCCAGGCCACCATCAGGCTCCTCATGGGCCACAGCAGTAACCTAATGTTCTTGTTCTAGGGATACTGTCTCTGTGCAAGCCTATTTGTATTTGCCCTTGGATCCATTCCTTGTCCTTCAGTGACTCCTGTAGTCTGCATTTCCCAAACACACGTGTTAGCTGTCTTCTGATTGGGTTCAGCCAATGGGAGACACTACAGGAGACTGGGTGGTGGAATAAAAGGAAAAGCCAGTGTATTTGTGGCCCCCCTTTCTGCCTCATGCAGCATCTCTAACAGAAGAATCTCTCTCCCATGGCTCTGTCTCATGAAGTCCTCACACACGTTATCTCTTCTAACGGGAATAGTCTTGGGGTTCCAACAGGAAATAGATGGCACATTTGAAAAGGATAATTCGAAGTGGATTTACTTACAAAGGGATTATTTACAAAGATGTAGGTATAGAGGAACCACAGGGGATAATGCTTAGCACTCCTAGACTCAGTGATAAGAAGAGAATCAAGCAGAGTCTCCATTTCATAAGGAGCAGGCACCTTCAGGCAAGAGATACAGCCACGTGAAGGTAACTCTACAGGTAAAGAGCCAGAGGGATAAAATCCCTGACATTGCTTTCCTCCCTCCACCAGGTTTCTCTACCGTGGCACTATTGACATCATTTCGGGCCAGTAATTCTGTGTGGGGAGGCAAGGCTGTCTTGTGCATTGTAGGGTCTTTAGTGGCGTTCCATTAGATACTGTGACAATGGAAAATATCTCCAGACACTGTCACATGTCCCCTGGGGATCAAAATCACTCCCCAGTTGAGAACCACTGAAGTTCAACTACCTGTTGTAGTCCATTCAGGTCAGCCGCCCAGAGCAAAGTGAAAGGTAGAGAAAGGAGGAGAGTGGATCTGGAGGTGCAAACAAAAGATATTCAGCACAACTCTTTGCTCTACATCGACCTGACCTGCCATTGACCCCCCCACTCATTCTTCACTCCAGGTTTACACAGCACCTACTCAGAAAGCCCTTTCCTAGCCAGCCCCACCACTTGCTAAATAAAGCTCTCACTCATTATTCTAACTATTCCCTGTTTTTTACTCTCAGAACTTATCACAGTTTGCAATTATGGATTTTATGTGTCTGTTTATTTTTAATATCTGCCTCACCTATGGACTGAAAACCTTTTAAGGATATGGACCATGACTGCTAATTCAACTACCACCTAGCACAGTGGCAGCATAAAGTTGGAGATCAATAAACATATGATGAATAGCTGAATTTTGAATGAGTGTGCTAACTTGACAGCATATGTTAATGTGCTGGTGATTTTTGTTATGTAAAATTTGTTTTGGATCACATTTGAGCGTTCTTGTTGTTAAACAAACAAAATATATTTAAAATACAGTCAAGAAATAAAATCTGACTCAAATATTCGCACAACCCTTACCTCATATTCATGAAAAATATTATGAAAATCTCTTATCTGGTAGAACTTCCTTATTTTATATATGAAACTAAGTTAAACAAATGAAACAGGCAAACCAGGCACACTAATAGTAATAATAAAAGAATTCACCAAAAAAAAATGCAGAAATTTCTGTAACAAATGTAATTTGAACTACGGAAAAATTTTAAACAGAGAAAAATTTAAAAGGTAGAAATAAAAAGTAATTATTGGGCATACTAATCTAGTTAATAAAATTAAAATAGCATTTAAAATAAATAAGCTTACTTGTATACCCACAATTATAGCAGAATTATTCACAATAGCCAAAAGATGGAAGGAACAAATTAATGGATCAACAAAATGTTGTACCTATGCATATACATAGAATGAATATTATTCAGCCTTACAAGGGAAGAAAATTCTGACACACAATATGGATGAACCTTGAGGACATTATGCTAAGTGAAATAAGCCAGTCACAAAAGGGCAAATTCTATATGATTCCATTTATGTGAGGCACCTAAATTAATCACATTCATAGAGACATAAAGTACAATGCTGGTTGCCAGGGCCTAGAGGAAGGGAGTTGTTTAATGGGTATAGAGTTTCAGTTTTGCAAGATGAAAAAGTTCTGGAGATTGATTGCACAGAATTGTAAATATACTTAACACTATTGAACTTTAAATGGTTTAAATAGTGCATTTTATGTTATGTGTATTTTATGACAAAAATAAATGTTTAAAAAGGCAAAAAGTAAGTAAATATATAAATAAATAATACCATTCAAAATACTAAAATAAAAATAAGCAGTAACTACAGCAGTACAAAGACCATGGATTATCATTACCACGACATTTCATCTGAGACTATGACCCATCTAATTCCTGTCATGGTGATTCTGCTGCTCGCTAATGTCCAAGAACCACACTCTTAGGTCAGTGTGGGAAGCAACGGAGAGTAGTGTTAAGGGCATGGATCCAGAGACAGATTGCCTGGGTTCAAATCCCTGAATCTTATACTTCTTACTTGCTGTGTGACCTTGAGCAAACTGCTTAATGTCTCTGTGCTTTAGTTTTCTCATCAGTAAAATAAGGACAATGATACTACATATTTCATAAAATTGTTATAGAATTATATTCAGTTAAGAATTTTTAAGTACTTAGAAGATACTCATATACTGACTTAAATAAAATAAATGTAGTCTCAGACATACAACAGGCTTCCTTTCCACAAAGGCCTGTTCTTTTATTTTCCTTCCCTTTGGGTACAAGACTGGAAGAATGCAAGCTTCTTCCAATAAACTGCTCCCTTAAGAGGTACTGAGTATTTACCCTAGGCCAAGCAGCCAGCAAGTGGCAAATCCATTAGCCCTCCCATGGTGCCTCTGTGCTGTGTGACCTGGGCAACAATGGCTGTCAGGATCTCCCTGCTGTCTGAGCAAGCTTTCCCCAGGCAAGGGTAGAACCTAACCACCTATTCTCTTATTAACCCTTCAAGCCCTCCTTTTCCACTCAGCATAAGCTGGGCAGGTAGCTAAATGATTTATAAACTCAACTTACTTCCTGGTTTCTATTTTTATATTTTTCCATGGAGTATCTTAATGTTGGAAAGGCAACAGTTATTAATTTCATGAAGAATATGACCTAAGTGTGATCCAGTAAGATAAAATAAACACTGTACTTCTATGTCAATTCCAGATGAAATATTAACCACAAAAAAATAAACTACAACACCTAGATATGACTCCAAAACCATTAAATTTTGCTTGCTTTCAATAGAGAATAAAATTAAAAGTATTCCTTTCTTCAATTGTATTTTATCCTTTGAACACAGATTTAATACAGGAAGAAGATGCAGGAAATTTACTTTGCAAAAACTTTAAATGTCATTACAAAGAATTGGGTGAAGTACCAAAAATATAAATAATAAAAAAAGAAACTTAGACAATCATAAATAGAGATGACATAATGTAGCTTACCCATAGTTGAAAGGCAAAAGAGCAAATATGTATGACAAAAGTGTATAACAGTTGTAAAGACTTAAATGGCCTTGTTTATCTTCTTTGATTAATTTTTAATCTTCACATCTCTTTGCTCTCATTTTTCAACAATCTAAAAAGACATCATTTCTTTCATCATTGTATCCCAAAGTTTCATGGACTATTTAGTGCTCACTAGTTTCTACAGTACACTTAAATATTACAAGCATTGGAGAAACATGAAAGCTCTCCTGACACATCACCATTACTGTCTTTTATCTGGGCCATCTTTAAAATATAGAATGTTACCTTTGATTTTGTCATCAGCCTGTTTATTCATTTAGCAATTTCTATTGAGTGCCTCCTATGTGCCAGGTGCTATATACCAGGAGCTGGGAAATAGCAAGGAGTTCCTGCTACATAAAGGTGACATTATAATTGCAGGAACAGAACGGACAGGCCTTTAAGAAGAGAACTTCACATATTCAAGGCAGAAAGAATAACAAGTGCAAGAACCCTAAGATTGGACAGAGTTTGGTATATTCAAAAAACAGCAAGGAGGCTGGGAAGGAAAGGGAGAACAGTAGGAAATGAGGCCAGAGGGGTAGCCAGGAGAAGGGGTAGCCAGGAGACGTGGTAGGGACTTTGAATTCTGTGTAATGCGAAGCCATGGAGAACTGAAGCCAGGATGTTGCAGGCCCTGGTTCACACCTACGGACCACTCTGGGAGCAGGAAGTATATGGAGACCACAGTGTAGATGAAAAAGCAGAGACAAAGAAACAAATTAGGCTGTTATTAGTTGAGGCAAGAGATGACAGTGAGTTGGATGAGGATAACAGGGGCAGAGAAGAGAAGTGGTTGGATTCAGAATATATTTTGAATGTGGAGACAGCAGATTTGCTGATTGTAGGAATGGATGCACGGGATAACAATAAATGCGTACTTTTTATTTACGAATGCTTCATAAAAATTCTGACAGCTCATCTTGCAAAGTTTTAGTAGAGCAAGAAATTGTCATGCACACTTAAAAGTCATGTACTAAAAGAAAACACTAAAATTTTAACACCTTCCACCTAAGCTAAAAAGAAGGAGAAACAGATTTCTAAATAATTACATCTGAATTGTTTTCTTATACATGTAATGCTCTTGGCATAGCATTAGCATGGCAGGATTTATTTGGAATTTTAAAGTACATAAAAACAAAATTGTTCATACTTTGATTTTCAATCACTTTTCCTTTACAACTTATCTTTCTAAATTTTAGGTAAACAATGCTTCAATGTAACATAAACATTTCTATAATTAATGAATAGAAATATCGCCAAGCTGCTGATTAGCTACTGTGGAAACAATTGGCAAATTCCTATTTATTATTCAACCATTTTAATCTACCAATCACTGTTGATTATTTTTACCATTCTAACAACCATTGTTTATCTACCATTTTAAAATCTAATGAAGCAAGAGTCAGCAATAGAAATGGCACAAGCTTTCCAAAGGATGTCCCCACACTTAGTGAAATTTCAAAACAAAACAAAAAATTCTGTGTTTGACTTCAGCAGTGTTATTTCCTTGATCTCACTACTTTGATAACACTTGCTATATGCTTTGCCTTTTCTTTATAGGGTGAACTATATAATCATTGGTCCTTTACAAATTAATCATATATCTTACTATGAACTGATAGAGGATAGTTATTTCTGAAAATCAATTTGGTTTCCATGAATTGTTGCTCACAAATTTTAAAATAACAAAAACAAATCTGAGATTTACACTTGTAAAAATCCACACACAATAAATATTATGAGCTCCCAAGAGGAGTAAGTTAAGAGATTGTAAATATGAAACTGAAAAGTTTGGAACACCCAACACTCCATGAGCATTACCAGGGTGTAATCTCCACGATGTCAGGCTGAAAAGTGGTTATAACTTAGTAAAATGAGACAATCAATTATATTATGTCTAATGTAAGGAAAGACTATGAGTAGAAACAGGATATTTAGACGAAAGCACACAAAAAGAAAGCCTTAGGGTCATAGCATTTATCCAGCCTTAACCAGGTGAAGAGAGACAAAAGGATTGGTAAAGAAAAAATAGTTTTAAAATCTGTAATTCGGGCTTCCCTGGTGGCGCAGTGGTTGAGAGTCTGCCTGCCGATGCAGGGGACGCGGGTTCGTGCCCCGGTCCGGGAAGATCCCACATACTGCGGAGCGGCTGGGCCCGTGAGCCATGGCCGCTGGGCCTGCGCGTCCAGAGCCTGTGCTCTGCAGCGGGAGGGGCCAAAGCAGTGAGAGGCCCGCGTACCGAAAAAAAAAAAAATCTGCAATTCATCACTCAGGTTCTGCCCCCTGAAAGTACAATGCACAAAAGAATTGCATCCCACTTTATCATTTGTAATTGCAGTGTTTAATATCTGCCTTCCCCTGCTGGATTATAAACCCCATGAGGGGAGGGACCGTGTCTGTGCACCACTGTGCCCATAGTGCATTCAGTCAGAAGGGAATTTCATTGCCCCATTCCTGGTTGACATGGAATATATTTCCCCAAACATAATTACAGCAACTCTTTGTCCCTTTACACACTCCTCATGTAAGAGAAATGAAAAATTGGGAAGAACAATTGGGCATTCTCAGTTGCACTGTTCTCTCTCTTGGGAGCTGCCTGTCTGCAAGAGGATGTTTTTCACTTCACCTCTAGGACCTAAGTCCCTGTGCAGGAAAGGTCTATCCTGGTCTAGCACTGCAGGGACAATGTGGGTAGGTATTTCTAAATCTGAGATTCAGTTCATCAGCACACTTGGTTCTCTCACGAATCTACGTCCTCAATCTTGTTCTATGAGCAACAGAGGTGATACTTTGCTTCCATCTGCCTTGGTATTTTTTTTTCTTAAATTATTCAGAATCCAGACAGGGAGGAAAAACCTCTTATTTACTGGTCCTCTTGAATCCCTACACATAGCACAATATCTGATTTACTGTAGTTGCTTAGCAAATATTTGTTGATTGACAAATATTTGACTGTAGAAATTACCAAAAAAGGTTGATTCTGCAATTTAAGTTCTCTGTCAACAGGAAGAATTAGTATACTACAGGTTGAAACTTGAAGGCTTAAGTATCGGCTATTGAAAGCCCACTTTTCAGATAAGATAACAGAATGGTCTGAAGCCCTGAGATCTAGGTTAGGTTAGGATACCCTATTGGGGTACAGGGAGATAGCAACTGACATATCTCCTAGGAGATCCTATTAGGCTAGGAGACTGGTTTAGATATGGAACATCACTTGACTCAGGACTTTAATAGACGGAAAAAGTGGGCTGTCTAAAAAGACTATTCAGTTAAAAGGAGTTATAGAAATAAAAAATCTAGGCATGAGGCCAATAGGATAAAAACCAGGGATGTGGAAGAGAATGGATTAGAATAAAGGCTTATGGAGAGGACAAGTTCTGGAGAAATAGTCTGATCAGACTTGCATATAGCTGCAGTGTATTTTATTTATTATAAATTCTATGACTGGAGCTGAGGTAGGGAGGGACAAGGAAGGAGTTGGTTCAGTTGTACTTGTTTGGCTGACTTTTGGGAGGGTAGCAGTAATGGTCTGAGACAGGGAAGATGTCTCTCAAGCTTAAACAAAGACTAAACTGCATTTTACTTGAACAAGAAAAGATCATTTCCAGCCTGATTCAACTTAATTTTGCCAATAATTTTCTGCTTTGGCATATCATTACCAAAATACACTCCTTAAAACAGCCACGTATTAAACTCAAAACAATAAATTAGGACTTCATTTCACAATGAACAGCTACTTAGGTGCAAGACTTTACCAAATCTCACAATATCTAATTTAATCAATTCACCCAGAATCTTGACTTATTAAAAAGCCTTTCCTGATATTTGTTCTGGAGGTTCAGGTTTGGACCGGAGCAAGGCTCTGAGCACTTATCTCCAGACAGCTGACACTGCCTCTGCCACAGTGTTCTCGTCAATCTCTGCACATTATTCAATGAAAGAAAAGAAAAAGCCTTGGTCACCTTGTTTGGAAGCTATTATTTTATATGAGGAGAATATGGTGAAAGAAAAGTAAAAAGAAAAAAGGGCTACATAGTTCATGTTGACATGAAAAGACTAGACTGAACTGACTTTCTTCTCCACTTAGTGTTTTTCTAAGTTATTTTTTAGATTCTCCTAATATCAGTTGTTTAGTTTTTAAGTAGATCTAGCTGGTTCTTATCTATATGACATACAATGTACTACTTGAGTATAACTAATGTTTAAGGCAGTTAACATAGTGAGAAAGTCTTTTCTTTAAAAATTATTTTTAATATACACACATAAAAATATGCAAAAAAGTTTAAAATTAAAAAATAATAAACCTATTAAACAAATGGTAGGTTACCAATGTAAATTTGTGACACTGATAACTATACTGTAATCATGTTAGAAAACTCATACTATTTAAAGAGCCATAATGTATAATGTAACTTGTAATTTACCTCAAGTAGTTCAGAAAAGAAATGTGTTTGTAGAATACACACATGATTTATATAAAACATGCCACAGCTACCATATGGCACTGTACACTACTTATTTTTGTCTGTTAATGTGTATACATATTATAACTCCGACCAAGGATATAAAAATGTGTATCAGTATTAGCTTTTCCATATAACTCTAAAATTAATAACTAACAAATATTAACATCAAATAATACAAATAAAAAAGTGAACACAAGAAGAATCAAGCAGATTATGACAGAGTCAATTCAGTTATCTGCCAAATGATAGATGAGGTAACTTTTATTTATTGGTCTTTATGGGAATTTGGATTAAAAGAGCAATAAACATAGTGTCTGGACAAGCCTCTTAGATAGACTCATCCAGCAGAGGGCAGAGAGCAGAAGCAAGAAGAACTACAATCCTGCAGCCTGTGGAACAAAAACCACATTCACAGAAAGATAGACAAGATGAAAAGGCAAAGGTGATGTACCAGATGAAGAAACAAGATAAAACCCAAGAAAAACAACTAAATGAAGTGGAGATAGGCAACTTTCCAGAAAAAGAATTCAGAATAATGATAGTGAAGATGATCCAGGACCTCGGAAAAAGAATGGAGGCAAAGATCGAGAAGGTGCAAGAAATGTTTAACAAAGACCTAGAAGAATTAAAGAACAAACAAACAGACATGAACAATACAATAACTGAAATGAAAACTGCACTAGAAGGAACCAATAGCAGAATAACTGAGGCAGAAGAATGGATAAGAGATCTGGAAGACAGAATGGTGGAATTCACTGCTGTGGAAGAGAATAAAGAAAAAAGAATGAAAAGAAATGAAGACAGCCTAAGAGATCTCTGGGACAGCATTAAACACAACAACATTCACATTATAGGGGTCCCAGAAGGAAAAGAGAGAGAGAAAGGACCAGAGAAAATATTTGAAGAGATTATAGTCGAAAACTTCCCTAACATGGAAAAGGAAATAACCACCCAATTCCAGGAAGCACAGTGAGTCCCATACAGGATAAACCCAAGGAGAAACACGCTGAGATGCACAGTAATCAAATTGGCAAAAATTAAAGACAAAGAAAAATTATTGAAAGCAGCAAAGGAAAAATGTCAAATAACATACAAGGGAACTCCCATAAGGTTAACAGCTGATTTCTCAGCAGAAACTCTACAAGCCAGAAGGGAGTGGCATGATATAATTAAAGTGATGAAAGGGAAGAACGTACAACCAAGATTACTCTACCCGACAAGTATCTCATTCAGATTCGATGGAGAAATCAAAAGCTTTACAGACAAGCAAAAGCTAAGAGAATTCAGCACCACCAAACCACCTCTACAACAAATGCAAAAGGAACTTCTCTAAGTGGGAAACACAAGAGAAGAAAAGGACCTACAAAAACAAACCGAAAACAATTAAGAAAATGGTCATAGGAACATACATAGCGATAATTCCTTTAAACGTGAATAGATTAAATGCTCCAACCAAAAAATACAGGCTTGCTGAATGGATACAAAAACAAGACCCATATATATGCTGTCTACAAGAGACCCACTTCAGACCTAGGGACACATACAGACTGAAAGTGAGGGGATGGAAAAAGATATTCCATGCAAATGGAAATCAAAAGAAAGCTGGAGTAGCTATACTCATATCACATAAAATAGACTTTAAAATAATGTTACAAGAGACAAGGAAGGACACTACATAATGATCAAGGGATCAATCCAAGAAGAAGAGATAACAATTATAAATATATATGCACCCAACATAGGAGCACCTCAATACATAAGGCAACTGCTAACAGCTATAAAAGAGGAAATCGACAGTGACACAATAAGAGTGGGAGACTCTAACACCTCACTTACACCAATGGACAGATCATCCAAACAGAAAATTAATAAGGAAATGCAAGCTTTAAATGACTCAATAGACCAGATACGTTTAATTGATATTTATAGGACATTCCATCCAAAAACAGCAGATTATGCTTTTTTCTCAAGTGTGCATGGAAAATTCTTCAGGATAGATCACATCTTGGGTCACAAATCAAGCCTCAGTAAATTTAAGAAAATTGAAGTCATATCAAGCATCTTTTCAGAACACAATGCTATGAGATTAGAAATCAATTACAGGAAAAAAAATGTAAAAAACATGAACACATGGAGGCTAAACAATATGTTACTAAATAACTAAGAGATCACTGAAGAAATCAAAGAGGAAATCAAAAATTACCTAGAGACAAATTACAATGAAAACACGATGATCTAAAACCTATGAGATGCAGCAAAAGCAGTTCTAAGAGGGAAGTTTATAGCAATACAAGCCTACCTCAAGAAAAAAGAAAAATCTCAATTAAGCAATCTAACATTACACCTAAAGGAACTAGAGGAAGAAGAACAAACAAAACCCAAAGTTAGTTGAAGGAAAGAAATCGTAAAGATCAGAGCAGAAATAAATGAAATAAAAACAAAGAAAACAATAGCAAAGATCAATAAAACTAAAAGCTGGTTCTTTGAGCAAATAAACAAAATTGATAAACCATTACCCAGACTCATTAAGAAAAAGAGGGAGAGGACTCAAATCATAAAATTAGAAATGGGGCTTCCCTGGTGGCGCAGTGGTTGAGAGTCCACCTGCCGATGCAGGGGACATGGGTTCGTGCCCTGGTCCGGGAAGATCCCACATGCCACGGAGTGGCTAGGCCCGTGAGCCATGGCCACTGAGCCTGCACATCTGGAGCCTGTGCTCCGCAATGGGAGAGGCCACAACAGTGAGAGGCCTGCGTACCACAAAAAAAAAAAAAAAAGTAATAGAAAAAATAAATAAATAAAATTAGAAATGAAAAAGGAGAAGTTACAACAGACACCACAGAAATACAAAGCATCCTAAGAGACTACAACAAGCAACTCTGTGCCAATAAAATGGTCAGCCTGGAAGAAATGGACAAATTTTTAAAAGGTATAACCTTCCAAGACTGAACCAGGAAGAAACAGAAAATATAAACAGAGCAAACACAAATAATGAAATTGAAACTGTGATTAAAAATCTTCCAATAGAGCTTCCCTAGTGGCGCAGTGGTTGAGAGTCCGCCTGCTGATGCAGGGGACATGGGTTCATGCCCTGGTCCAGGAAGATCCCACATGCAGCGGAGCGGCTGGGCCCGTGAGCCATGGCCGCTGAGCCTGGGCGTCCGGAGCCTGTGCTCTGCAACGGGAGAGGCCACAACAGTGAGAGGCTTGCATACCGAAAAAAAAAAATCTTCCAATAAACAAAAGTCCAGGACCAGATGGATTCACAGGTGAATTCTACCAAACATTAAGAGAAGAGCTAACACCTATCCTTCTCAAACTCTTCCAAAAAATTGCAGATGAAGGGACAATCCCAAACTCATTCTATGAGGTCACCATCACCCTGATACCTAAACCAAAGATACTACAAAAAAAGAAAATTACAGACCAATATCACTGATGAATATAGATACAAAAATCCTCAACCAAATACTAGCAAACAGAATCCAACAGCACATTAAAAGGATCATACACCATGATTGATTGGGGTTTATCCCAGGGATGCAAGGATTCTTCAAAATATGCAAATCAATCAATGTGATACACCATATTAACAAAGTGAAGGATAAAAACCATATGATCATCTCAATAGATGCAGAAAAACTTTTGACAAAATTCAACACCCATGTATGATAAAAACTCTCCAGAAAGTGAGCATAGAGGGAGCCTACCTCTACATAATAGAGGCCATATATAACAAACCCACAGCAAACATCATTCTCAATGGTGAAAACTGAAAGCATTTCTTCTAAGATCAGGAACAAGACAAGGATGTCCACTCCCACCACTATTATTCAACATAGCTTTGGAAGTCCTAGCCATGGCAATCAGAGAAGAAAAAGGAATACAAATTGGAAAAGAAGAAGTAAAGCTGTCACTGTCGGTAGATGACATGATACTATACATAGAGAATCCTAAAGATGCCACCAGAAAACTACTAGAGCTAATCAATGATTTTGGTAAAGTTGCAGGAGACAAAATGAATGCACAGAAATCTCTTGCATTCCTATACACTAATGATGAAAAATCTGAAAAAGAAATTAAGGAAACACTCCCATTTACCATTGTAACAAAAAGAATGAAATACCTAGGAATAAACCTACCTAAGGAGACAAAAGACCTGTATGCAGAAAACCATAAGACACTGATGAAAGAAATTAAAGATGATACCAACAGATGGAGAGATATACCATGGTGTTGGAATGGAAGAAGCAATACTGTGAAAATGACTATACTACCCAAAGCAATCTACAGATGCAATGCAATCACTATCAAAATACCAACAGCATTTTTTACAGAAGTAGAACAAAAAGTCTTAAAATTTATATGGAGACACAAAAGACCCCGAATAGCTAAAGTGGTCTTGAGGGAGAAAAATGGAGCTGGAGGAATCAGACTCCCTGATTTCAGACTATACTACAAAGCTACAGTAATCAGGACAATATGGTACTGACACAAAAACAGAAATATAGGTCAATGGAACAGGACAGAAAGCCCAGAGATAAGCCCACACACCTATGGTCAACTAATCTATGACAAAGGAGGCAAGGGTATTCAATGGAGAAAAGGCAATAAGTAGTGCTGGGAAAAATGGACAGCTACATGTAAAAGAATGAAATTATAAGACTCCATAACACCATACACATAAATAAACTCAAAACGGATTAGAGACCTAAATGTAAGACTGGACACTATAAAACTCTTAGAGGAAAACATAGGAAGAACACTCTTTGACATAAACCACAGCAAGATCTTTTTTGATCCACCTCCTAGAGTAATGGAAATTAAAACAAAAATAAACAAATGGGAACTAATGAAACTTAAAAGTTTTTGCACAGCAAGGAAACCATAAACAAGGTGAAAAGACAACCCTCAGAATGAAGAAAATATTTGCAAACGAATCAACAAAGAATTAATCACCAAAATAGATAAACAGTTCATGCAGCTCAATATTAAAAAAACAAACAACCCAATCCAAAAATAGGCAGAAGACCTAAATAGACATTTCTCCAAAGAAGACATACAGATGGCCAAGAAGCACATGAAAAACTGCTCAACATCACTAATCATTAGAGAAATGCAAATCAAAACTACAATGAGGTATCACCTCAACCAGTTAGAATGAGCATCATCAGAAAATCTACAAGCAACAAATGCTGGAGAGGGTGTGGAGAAAAGGGAACCCTCTTGCACTGTTGGTGGGAATGTAAATTGATACGGTCACTTTGGAGAACAGTATGGAGGTTCCTTAAAAAACTAAAAATAAAATTACCATATGACCCAGCAATCCCACGACTGGGCATATACCCGGAGAAAACCATACTTCAAAAAGACACATGCACCCCAATGTTCATTGCAGCACTAGTTACAATAGCCAGGTCATGTAAGCCACCTAAATGCCCATTGACAGATGAATGGATAAAGAAGTGTGGTACATATATACAATGGAATATTACTCAGCCATGAAAAGGAAAGAAACTGGGTCATTTGTAGAGACGTGGATGGATCTTGAGACTGTCATACAGAGTGAAGTAAGTCAGAAAGAGAAAAACAAATATCGTATATTAATGCATATATGTGGAACCTAGAAAAATGGTATAGATGAACTGGTTTGCATGGCAGAAATAGAGACACAGATGTAGAGAACAAATGTATGGACACCAAGGGGGAAAGTAGTAGGGGGATGGTGGTGGTGTGATGAATTGGGAGATTGGGATTGACATATATACACTAATATGTATAAAATGCATAATTAATAAGAACCTGTTGTACAAAAAAAAGTAAATAAAATTAAATTAAAAGCTTAAAAAAAAAAAGAAACATAGTGTCTGTGACTTACTGCCCCACGGAAATCCTGACCACTGACTTGATGTCACAAAAACTTGCCTAGTTTTCTTTGCATTTCCAATGTTATTGTTTAATAAGTCAATCAAATGATGGCAACAAAATCAGTGTAACAAAACATTCAAATGATTTTTCATTATGTAGCCTTAACGTAAGTACAAACATAAACACAGATAAATAGTAATAAATAATACAAATTATACCCATGACATTTCTGTTTTCAAAAGGAAACATAGATGAATGAAGTGTATTCAGTACAATGGCTCACCATTTTACTTCTAGCCCCAAGAACACTGTCTGGCACAAAGTAGACACATAATATATTTTTCTTAAGTGATAAAATATATGTAATATTCTTAGTGCAAAAATTAAAATATAGAACTCAATATGCTAGCCCTTAGCAACAAACATCCAACTATTTATTAATAATACTACATTGTTGTTAGTATGCACTGTATTAAATAGATATTTGTTCTCCTATGAATGCAGTCTGAAGATGGGCTATTCTTCAAACAATGAGAATAGTTTCAAAATTGACAGAGACATATATATGTCTGTATGTACACATATAGCATACACACACACACACACACACAAGCACAATTCCTCCAAGTTTTAAAAGTATTAAGGTCATACTTTTAAAATATTAATGTTGGAAAAGTACAAGCAAAACTTTGAATTGTAAAGGTATAGTGAAACCCTTTACTTCCTTTTAACTTTGAACTTATACTAGGTATTTCTAAAAGCAAGAAATAGTAACACTAGCGAATGTTTTGTGTTTGTTTGTTTGTTTTTGTGGTATGCAGGCCTCTCACTGTTGTGGCCTCTCCCGTTGCGGAGCACAGGCTCCGGACGAGCAGGCTCAGCGGCCATGGCTCACAGGCCCAGCCGGTCCGCGGCATGCAGGATCTTCCCGGACCGGGGCACGAACCCGTGTCGCCTGCATCGGCAGGCGGACTCAACCACTGTGCCACCAGGGAATCCCACTAGCTAATGTTTATAAAGCACTTAAAGTGACTCATATTTAATTTAACACTGTCAGGTAGATGCTATTAATTCTCCTGATTTTACAAATGAAAAAATCAGGGCAAATTGCTCAAGATCACACAGCCAGAATGCAGCAGAATGAGCCTCAAATTCAGGTTCATAACTGTTATGCTATTCTACATCTCAGTGGCAGATGAGATTCCGGTGATATGATAGTGAGAGACAAAGGATGATACCACTATGCAGAATCTGAAACAAAACCTCAAAGCTAAATTTATTGCTTAAGGAGAGCTATGCTGCCTTCATACAAGCTCCCCAAGCAGAATAGACTGCTGATACTGCACAGATTTTCAGAAAGCGTGGAGTTCACAGACTTGCAAATTTACAGCAGTGGAAGTGGGTTGACAATTGTGGAAGCATGGCTACTTGGGTTACACTGTTGCTGATAGTTTGATCTTCAAAAGCATGTTCATTGGAGTGAGTCTGGCTGACTTTTAGAAGTAAGGAGCTGTCACTGGTTGGTTGGCCCATAGAAGTATATTCACCCAGGTGAGTTGTCATTGATTGATTAAACAGGTTTAAAACCAGTTCTGGTGGTTACTTGTTACCATGTCTAAAAAAAGAGCTAGTCTTTTGCTAGAAGCATGGGAACTATAATTTTAAAACCTCCCTTTCAGTCCTCCCTCAGCCAAAGCTGCAGAAGAAACCGTCAAGAATTGTCCAGATCTTCATCACTGTTGTTCATGCACCGTAAAGACAACATTTTGTTGATAGAGATGTGGTTTTCAGTTTGAGGGTGGATCAGCATGATTTATTTTTGTTTCATCTTTTAATCATCTAAGAAGACAGTGGTTGCATAGAAGCATTTAAGGTTCTAAGAGATATGGAACAACAGTGAAACAAACAAGAAATATTGAAAGTATTACAAGAAGAGACAAGAAAGCACTCTGAAAATATAACCCTAGATTTCCTAGGCTTAACCAAGTAAACAAGTTCTTCCTGTGGAAAGTTGCCAGGGGAAACAACCTTTATTTGAGCGATGGAACTTTCAGCCCCATCCCCAAGCTCCCCAACCTCCTACAAGGGGAGAGGGACTGGAGGTAGAGCTAAATCATCAATGGCTAATGATTTAATCAACCACACCTAAGTAATGAAGCCTCCATTTAAAAAATAATAATAATAATAACAGAGTTCTGAGAGCTTCCAGGCTGATGAATATGTGGAGGTTCAGGGAGAGTGGTGTGCCCAGGGAGGGTGTGCAGGCTCCGTGCTCCTTCCCCCACACCTTGCTCTATCCATCTCTTCCATCTGGCTGTTCCTTAATTATATCATTTTATAATAAATAGTAATCTAGTAAGTAAACTATCTTCCTGAGTTCCATGAGCTGCTTTAACAAATCAATCGAACCCAGAAAGGGGTCATGGGAACCTCCAACTTATAGTTAGTGGGTTGGAAGCAGGGGTAACAACCTGTATTTGGAGCTATGTCCGAAATGTGTTTGGGGGGAATGGGGGGCAGTGTTGTGGGACTGAGTCCTTACCCTGTGGGATCTGATGCTATCTCCAGAAAGTGTCAGGTTGACTTAAGTTGTAGAACACCCAGCTAGTGTCGCAGAATTGCTTGATGTGTGGAAAACCCACACGTCTGGTATCAGAAGTGAAGTAGTGATGTGGCAGAGCATTGAGAGTAGAGGGGACACACAGCAGGGTGTTATTTCTTTGCAGTAGAATATAATTTTTCATCATTATAGCCTTGCTTGTATATTGATGGAATAAGTCCATTTTCAAACAGCTCTTCTACTTTCTAAAAAGGAGACTAAAAATCCTTTAACATGAGGCAGGTTTTTTCTTCTATAGTTACAGAGACTGGAAGCACAAAAAAGCTGACACAATTTCACACAAGTACAGTGTAAATGACAAATACAAGGACATCATCTGAGAGGAGATAGAGACAGCACGTATGAGCCCTTTCAGAAGAATAAGGGTAAAGGGAAGAACTATACCTCAAGCATGATATTTTTATGTATATATTTTTTAACATCTTTATTGGAGTATAATTTCTTTACAATGGTGTGCTAATTTCTGCCTTATAACAAAGTGAATCAGTTATACATATACATATGTTTCCATATCTCTTCCCTCTTGTGTCTCAAGCATGATTTTACCTAACTTATTACACAACTTGTGGCAAGTTACCAAGCATTTGTGCCCTGAGACTCCCCTTAAAATGTGCTCAGTGGGAGAAGTTTCTTCTTTGCACCTAGGTGAAATCTACATCTCAATTAGCTCTCATTGCTTATTGACTCACTCCTACATAATCAATGGTCAGTATAGTACTTTTCAGTAAAGAAAGTCTCGATTCAGAATTAGAAGGTCCAACCCGGTATAATCATCCATGCTTGAGTCTTCACTCCAAAAAGACAGTTCTCTTCATCCTCCCCCAGCACAGGCCTGTGGTTGACTGTCTAAGGGAAGAAGTATGGGTTGGCTTCTGTCCTCTGTCCCCACTTACTTCCTCCCTCACTCTCAAGCCCCACATTAGAATAGAGGAGGGAGATAAATAAAGGAGTTAGGACATTACCTGCTGATTGGCGGCCCAAACCCTGGGCTTGCCAGTTCTTTAAGGTTGACTGTCTCTCTTGGGCACAGTTGTGGGCTACATGGAGCTTCTTTGACAGGGACAAATCCATTGCTTTTGGCTCGCAATTCCCCACCCTCCCCCTAGCCCTTAGACACCATTCACGATCCACTCCACACAGACCCTCACCTGCTGGAATCCTGATGTCCTCCTTGGTGATCCTCTAGGCTGAGGTAGGACATGAAAGGATGCTATGTTGGCTGTCTCTCCCTGTGTGCCCATATCTGTGCATGTATCCATTAACCTCACCAACCATGAGAATGCAAGTCAATCAAAACACAGGCACTTCTGTCCTGCTGACAGTCTCCAATTCCTCAAATGTTCTCAGACCTGAGGAAGGATACATGTCTCCAACTGTAGGGAACATGTTTCAAGCACTATAAGTGGTCTCATGGAAGCTTCCTACCCTGGACCCAAAGTGGAGGTAGCATCCTACCCAAGTCACCCAGGGAAAGGGATTGGGGAGTGGGGACCTAAAGGCTATAGTTCTCTTCAAAGACATCTTTTTTTAAAATAAATTCGCTCTCCTCTCTCCACATTCTGATTCCTTTCAAATACTTGCAACAACAAAGGTGTCAAAAAGTATTGCAAATCTTCTTTTTTTCTTTGAAAATTCTGCATATTTTGGCTTATCACTTTGATAGGCAGATCTATTGCAGAAGTTTTCAATCCTATCCAACCCAATACACACTTTTAATAACAAATCTTTTTATCTCCCTCCTTTATTAACATGGAGTAAAATTTATAAATAACACAAGCTACCTACATATATAATTTCAAAGAATCAATACAGTGTATCAACTGTGGAATAAAAAAGGAATAATCTTTTATGTATACAAATGCTAAAATAATATACATTTCAGTATTTAAATGTTCAGGCATGGCTCCACTAGAAAAGAAAAGGAAGAAGCCAGATGTTTGCCCTCACTTTAATGAATAAACTCAGATTTAAGAAAAGGCAATGTTCAATTGAATATTGTCAACATTTCTTCCTGTATTTGTCATTTTAAAATACGGGATAAATAAATATATTCAGAGTTGGATAGATGAGAAAGGTTCTTTCAACATGGGTTCAACAGCTATAAATGCAGAATGATCCGTTTTAACAATTCGAATTCCACACGTGACATGGCCTTCAGTAACATATTTTGAATTCCTTACCAACTCTTAGGAACTCTGAAAACATAAAAAGATTGTATAAAATCTTTCCTCTACTTACACAGTAATTGCATTCCTAGAAAATTCAGTATATATGAAAATCATGACAAAATGTAAACGTTTGTCCCTTGTGAGAAATTGGAAAGTCTCACAGAATATGGGACAATTCTTCATGGTGTAGGGCTGTCTCCCACACTGCCAAACACCTAGCCCTCTTCTTCCCAGAGAATTAAAGGCCAATTCGACCCCCAATCATTGTAACAACCAACAAAGACAAAAAAATCCAAAACCTCCATAACTTCTCCTGGGGAAGGGTGGCATATCTTCTCCCATTAAAAATCACTAATCTGGGCTTCCCTGGTGGCGCAATGGCTGAGAGTCCGCCTGCCGATGCAGGGGACACGGGTTCATGCCCCGGTCCGGGAAGATTCCACATGCCGCGGAGTGGCTAGGCCCGTGAGCCATGGCCGCTGAGCCTGCGCGTCCCAAGCCTGTGCTCTGCAATGGGAGAGGTCACAACAGTGAGAGGCCCGCGTACCAGAAAAAAAAAAAATCACTAATCTGTTGTCTCATGAAGCCTAGAACAAAACTTAAATGTTACATCTCTTACATCCTGATGCGAGAAAAAGGAAGTATAAAATCCTTTGAGGAGAGTAAAGGAAGAAAACGTCTTGACCCAGAGAACAACTTTGCATAGTTAACTGTGACTAAATGCTACCACCAGTTTTCAGCTAAATCAAGATAATTTTCCTCTCACTTAGCATATACCTGACATCTTACTTAAACTTTATTTAAACACTTGGTTTCCAAAGGATAGAGGGTGCTGATTAGGTTGATGAGAAAAAGCAACTTTAAAAAATATATATAAAATGATTCTTTTATAACATTTCTCTACAACCTAATGTGACCAAAAATGCTAAATATCTGAGTTAATAATGTCTGTGCTATTGATTTTCAGATATTAATATTTTTCTTGGCCGATTTCCAATACTAGCTTTCATCATGTAGATGAAATGCCTAGACAGGTGCTTAAAGCTGAAAGCATATTTATAAAGAGCGGTACTCACTGTTAGAAGAGAAAAAACATACCCCTTTGTGTACCTGTTTTATGCAATTCAGAAAAACAAAGTTCAAGGGATGAATGGTTTGACTTGAAATAGAAACAGAAATATATATTGCAGCATAACCTTAGAAGCACATTATAAGGCAAGTAGATATATGTCTCTTAACAGGCTTCCTCTCTCTGACAATCAGCTACTGTGAGCTATTTTTCAAGAAGCTTCATTATGGGTGAACAGGTAAAACATAATCTCTGCCCTTACATAAATTTCCTGCAGTATGAAGGCAAGGGTTAAAACAGTGCTTCTTGCAGAGTTATCCCTGGGCCTAGTCCTCTAATTCCAACTCTGACTTCAGTATAACCCTAGGGAAATCATTTAATCTCTTAGTTCCATCTGGAACTAGTGATTGTACTACTTTAGCTTTGTTATCCAAAAGCACTGGCAACTCAGCATTGTTTGATGTACATGAATAGCAGGTGCTGTATGTGTGTTAAGGCCCTTCTAGCTCCTCCCAAGCAGTCCAACATTTAGTGCCTTCCAAAACACGTAGGGCCAGAAAATCAAGTTACCAATCTCTGTCACTGTGACTCTTTGAGACACTGACTCTCAGAGCATGTGCCACACAATTGCTATCTGAGAAGTTTTATTACTTTATCTATTTGCGTTACCAGTGCAACCTTTTTGAAACTATTACAATATTGTTTAGGAAAGACCCCTTTTTTCCACTTTTGGCTTCATTCTCAGACATGAAAGCCTATATACAAATCAGATATGAAATTGAGGAAGATGAAACTAGACATGTATAATTTACATTCATGACTATTTGTATATTTAGTGGCTTCGTCCTGAAGCACAATTTTAGTACATAAAATTATATTTAAATTTCTCAAACTTGCATGTCATCAGAATGCAAGGCTTTATAAATATTATCATAGATCACCACTCTGATTGTAATAAAAAGCTCTGCTTGAATAATTATCCTTTCAAATAAGAGCAAATGGAAACAATTTAGATTTTTATCTTCTGGTTACATTAGCCAGAGTAGTTCAACCTTTAGTAATACCATGCATATGTCTACATGCAAGTTTTTCAAGTATATTATGATTGAAGAATACTCTAAGCATTCACAACTTTTTTTTGTAACTCCACATCAAGCCAAGTATGGAGTAGAACATGAGCAGAGGCCCAATTCTATAGCTTAGAGAATCAGGCCAACTCTCTAGGCAATGAACTCTCTCTTTGGTGATCCTCAAATGAAGGTTTGAATTTCTTAGGGATATAGAAGAAATTCCTGAATTGGATGTGAAATCGGACTGGATGAAGCTTAAAATTCATATGGAACAAGATAGATGGCACTGTTTATTAACATGGGGAGGGGAGATTGGGTTCTCCAGGGGAAAGCAATAAGAGCTGTAGCATGGACCGTTGTCTTTTGAATACCCTGAATGCATTCATATTCATTTCCTTCCAGGGCAACCATCCCTTTCACATTCTCAGCCCAATTTGCTTCAACTAAAACTAACTCTACTTCTGGGGTCCAGGAACAAAACAGCCGTAGGCTGAGCCAAGCAGCACAGTCCATCTCTTGGTCACATTGGTGATTTTTTAGAGTGGGCACCAGATACAAATTGGCCAGTCAGGACCAATAAGCTCAATTCTAAAATTATCTTTGCAGCATCAGGAAAGTGAAGTATCTCTTATGCCGGAATGAGTATTATCATGCTGTGAGACAGAAGCTCTGCAAGGCCAGCCAGCAGAGCCTGAAAATGGAGCCAATCTAGAGGGGAAGCAGAGTAGAAAAGTGGACTCTTAGGATATCTTTTGGGTTCTGAATCATGTCTGTTTGGTTATATAAATCATTAAAGTCTTCTTTGTCTATTGAAGTTGGATCTTTCATAATCTGGAAAAAGAAAAGTTTAACAGATAAAATGGTGATTATAATTCTCTACTCTGTCCTAGTACTAAGGATGGTGTCAGACACACAGGAGGTGCTCAATAAATATCTGCTGAATGAATGAACAAGTTCCCTGAGCAGCAGGAAGGACCAGAGTTTGGCTCAGAAAAGAAGAGGGCTGAAAAAGAAGTGGACAGTGACAATATGTTGGTGAGGAGATTGTATAGAAGGACAGGAGAGGTTTCTAGCAGTTATTATTGTAGGCAGATAGAATAGGGGGTTCTCAGAGGAAGACAACCAGACATAGCTTTCTTGACGTAAGAGAAGCCATTTTAGGCCTAAGCCATTTTGTGATCTAAGCCTGGCCACAATGCTTGCCCATGCAGAAGAGCAGGTCTCAGTAATTAATGATTTTAAGAGAACAATAGAATGTAAGAACAGTTATTACCAGACTAGGGAAATAACCATATTGGAGACAGAAAATCAGTTAAGTCTCCAAGTCTTAACTGTTTCAAAGGTCAAGATTAGTCTAATGCACATACTTGAGCTGTTTTGCAGGATTCAAACCCTCTTGAGCACTCAACCACCAAACTACCTGGAGCCAGAAAATTGATAATGCTGACTCTTACTGGTCCTCATCATTCCAATCAACTAGGACCTGGGCTTTGTCAACCTGTGATGGCTTTTGCCCCAATTCTATGCTGAATTCTTTGCACAAGCCCCTTCATGAATATGAAGGCACCCTTAGCTTAAAACTTCCCTAATTTTGTTTTTCGGAGAGACATTGCTTTGGGAAATATCTCTCATGTTCTCCTTTCTTGTTGCAAGTAATAAAATCCTTCCTTCTCCTGCTCTTTGACTTGGTTGTATCATTTGGCTCAACACCCACCAAGAAGCAAACCCAGTTTTCAGCTAACATGAGTCTGAAAATTGGGGACATGGAGGGAGGTATAAAGAGAACTTTTAGGAAGTCATGCTCTATGATAGGCTACATATAAGATTCCTATACAAAGAAAATATAACCTAAGTTTCTGTAGTCCATTGTTCAAGGCTTTTGGAGTTAGACTTATATCTTTGACCGTGAGTTCTTGCAGAGGCTGACTTCAAGACAGCACACACGCCAGGTTTAGTGAGGATTACCCATATGTATTCAAATTCTTTAAGTAGAAATCAAATTCAAATGTAGTGAGAAAAATAGGCATATTTTGATCTTTCATCAAGAGAAAAAAATAAAAGAAACTTTTTCCCCTTCAAGAACAACTTTGATTGGAAAGTTAAGATAATTTAACAAGATAATTCGAAATGTTTACCCAATAAGCCTATGGTTATTTACTTCAATAAATTCAACTCAAATTTTTGGCCATCTAAGTTCATTTCTTATAGGTTCCTCTTTTATATCAAATTTACTTCTTTTCTTAAAGGAATAATTTACTAACCTTTGCAAATAAGAAAAAGAGGTAAATTAGAGAATCAAGAAATTGTATTATTATGTAAATTGACTTTAACAGTGCTACAATTTTTATAATTGAGAAAAATATTCATGATTATCTATAACTAAATAATTTTTATGATCAAAAATAAAGAAAGTAATGTTTCTAATAGAACTACTACCAGGCAAACATTAACAAGCTGAGTATTTTAAATACTGCCATTATAGCTTTTGTTCCATTAAGTAAAAACTTTTTTCTGAAGGAATCAAGAAATATTTTTAGTTTCTTTAAAAAGAACCTATCTATGCTGTGATGCTAATAGGAGCATCCTTTATTTAATCTCTGTGAGACACTATCATTAAATCTGTGGGTCTGGTCATACTCAAAGACTAAGCAGAATGATGGAAAATGAAAACAAATTTGAAGGCGCTCCATGACACCAAAGACAACAATAGAAACATGACTCTAAGTTCCATAGTAACTCTCTATGTGACCTTAAATGTCTTTTTACCCTCTTTATGTCTCACTAAGTCACATAGGTGAAGGACCTCTTTAAGAGTATTAAAGATCCACTCTATTATTTCAACATTAAGAGCATAACACTTAAAAACATGTGAGTGAAAAATGAGAACATCAGATAACTAAGAAGAAGTAGGAATTGATGATATTTGGAGTATTTCTCTTTGAGCAAATAATAATATGCCATTTGTTCTACTTGCTTTATCAATATTTCAAAACTAAAATATTTTTTAGTGATTTATTTTTTTAGAGAGGATATATCCCAAAGGAATATATCAAAATTGGAAAACATGTATATTTTGAAAATAAATAACTATTTACCCTTTGTTTTGACTGATTTTTTTACATTTAAAATGTTTTTTATCTCAAATAATATTTTAAAAGATTTGTAATTATTAACAGTGTATGATTTTTACAAGTTGGGAAAACAAGCTTAGTAGGTTTAAGGAGAATCACAAGATAAAGCAAACTTTACTTGAAAACTTGCAAACTCAGGAAACACAATTACCTATGGAAAGGGGTATTGGGGGAAAATACTATAATTTTTTGACATTCTAACACATTTTCTACCTTGAGTAGAATCTCATGTATTTTAAAAAGGGAAGTGAAATTTGGATCTACTATGACAGAGCTTCCCAAACTTTACCAAATCTTGGCTCACATAGAAAACAATATTTACACAGTACTCTGGGATAATGGATGAGGTTGCTCCAAACTGAGATGAAGCCAAAGGCTCTGGGTTACCTCAGGCACAACCCAGCTGCTCTAGTGGCTGACGGGATTAATATCTCCACACATCTGTGTCCACTGTTGTGTGATCTGTGGGGAAACTCTGCTCTCCAAAATGAAATGGCATATAAATCTTCCACAACTTCTGGAAAACAGCTCAAAGTGCACCCATTCGCAATAATGAGTCAGTAAAAATCCACTACATTATTGCAACATTAAGCATTCTATACAAGATAAAAACAAGGGCTGTTACCTTCGTTTTATAATCATACCAAAAAGAAGCACTCAATATTATAGCCAAAGTCTAAATCCATATCTTTTTGTTAATATCCAAAGTATTTAAAATTCAACTATCTTATATTTGGACAATTAACCAAAATTAATCTCAAGCTATAAAGCAGATGCTTTCTCCTTATCACTTCCATTTTTTAGTTAGCCATTTTGAATAATGTAATTATTAGCTCACATGTGTCAACATTTTCTAAGAGCCTACTCTCATGTAGCAACCAAGAAGTAAGAAGTGTTAATATCAAAAAATGCCAGGAGGAGGAACAAAAGAATACAAGATGAAGAAGATGGTTAGACATTAAACCCCCATAAAATGGTAGTTGTAGAGGTTGGAGGAGGTATAGCTGGAGAGAGATGAAGTTGCCTCAGAGTGGAGTTAATGTTTCACTGTATGCATTATATTCTTTATATCTCTACATTGCAAGCATTTTTAGGGCAAACCTAAGTAAGCAATCCTTCCAACATGGAAGGCCTGGAGCTCCTCATCCCAATACGGTAGGCTGAAATGTGGTTAGACCAAATTGTGATGAACTATGTAAGTGTACAATATGCATTGTATTTTAAAGACCTAGTGCCCCAAAATATCAAGGATCTCAACAGTAATTTTTATACTGATTACATACTGAAATTAAAATATTTTGGATATACTGAGTTAAATAAACTATACTATTAAAATTAATTTTACCTCTTTATTTTTTAACATGGCTTCAAGAAAATTTAAAATTATAGATGTGGCTCATATTATACTTGTATTGGACAGTGCTGGTCTAGAGCATAAACTATGTAAGAGAAGAAAAAGATGAAATGAGCACACAAATAGAAAAAGAAGATGCTCTGGAATAGATCAAGAAAGAGACACTTCCAATAAACACACCTAAAGAGTTTCTAATAATTCCTCAGCAAGAAGGAATTATAAATTAGGATGCCCACTCTGGTTGGCCTAACTTAACTGTGTGTGGTTCTCCGTCTGTAATGTGGATTTAGTCATTCTAAATGAAATCTTTTGTTGTCACTTTTATAAATTCCTCCTTTAAGTATTGTGATAGACATTTAGATGATAGATGATAGATAGGTAGATACATAGATACACAGATAGATAGATAGATAGATAGATAGATAGATAGATAGATAGATAGATAAAGATAGATAGATCTCTACTCCATGGAGACAAACTGGCAATCACAAAAAAGATTCTGGGGAAGAAAACTAGGCTAGGCACATGGCCCACCGCTGCCATCTTAGACTGAGTATCATGTGCACGGTCTGCACATGGTCCGCCAAGTTGAGATGTCAGGCACAGCCCCTGGCCACGGGAACTCTGTCTGAAGTGCCAGGTGAGAGGCCTCTGCTTGAGGCACCCTTTGAGCAAGTGACACCAGACTAATCACAAAGGAAAAGAGAAGGGGAAAAAAGGTTAGACTTGGAGACCTTCAAAATGGTGGAGGAGTGAGACGTGCAGATTGCCTTCCTCCCCACAAATACATCTACGTGTGGAACAACTCCTACAGAACACCTGCTGAACGGTGGCAGAAGACCTCAGACTTCCCAAAAGGCAAGAAACTCCCCACGTACCTGGGTAGGGCAAAAGAAAAAAGAAAAAACAGAGACAAAAGAATAGGGACGGGACCTGCACCAGTGGGAGGGAGCTGTGAAGGAGGAAAGGTTTCCACACACTAGGAAGCCCCTTCGTGGGCGGAGACTGCGGGTGTCAGAGCAGGGGAGCTTCAGAGCCGCGGAGGAGAGCGCAGCAACAGGGGTGCGGAGGGCAAAGCAGAGAGATTCCCGCATGGAGGATCGGTGCCGACCAGCACTCACCAGCCCAGGAGGCTTGTCTGCTCACCCGCCGGGGCGGGCGGGGCTGGGAGCTGAGGCTCGGGCTTCGGTCGGAGCAAAGGAAGAGGACTGGCGGCGTGAACACAGCCTGAAGGGGGCTAGTGCACCACGGCTGGCCGGGAGGGAGTCTGGAGAAAAGTCTGGACCTGCCAAAGAGGCAAGAGACCATTGTTCCAGGGTGTGCGAGGAGAGAGGATTCAGAGCACCGCCTAAACGAGCTCCAGGGACAGGTGTGAGCCGCGGCTATCAGTGCGGACACCAGAGATGGGCATGAAACGTTAAGGCTGCTGCTGCCGCCACCAAGAAGCCTGTATGCGAGCACAGGTCACTATCCACACTTCCCTCCCGGAAGCCTGTGCAGCCCGCCACTGCCAGGGTTCCGTGATCCAGGGACAACTTCCCCTAGAGAACACACATCGCGTCTCAGGATGTTGCAACGTCACGCTGGCTTCTGCCACTGCAGGCTCGCCCCACATTCCGTACCCCTCCCTCCCCTCGGCCTGAGTGAGCCAGAGCCCCCTAATCAGCTGCTACTTTAACGCCATCCTGCCTGAGCGAAGAACAGATGCCCTCACGTGACCTACACGCAGAGGCAGGGCCAAATCCAAAGCTGAACCCCAGGAGCTGTGCAAAGAGAAAGGAAAATCTGTCTCTCCGCTGCCTCAGGAGCAGCAGATTAAATCTCCACAGTCAACTTGATGTACCCTGCATCTCTGGAATACCTGAATAGGCAACGAATCATCCCAAATTGAGGCAGTGGACTTTGGGGGCAACGACATATATATATTTTTTTCTTTTTCTCTTTTTGTGAGGATGTATGTGTATGCTTCTTAGTGTGATTTTGCCTGTATAGCTTTGCTTTTACTATTTCTCCTGGGTTCTGTCAGTCCTTTTTTTTTAGTGCTTGTGGATTTGTTTTTTGGTTTGGTTGCTCTCTTCTTCCTTTTTTACTTTTTTATTTTTAATAATTATTTTCTATTTTTATAACTATATTTTACTATCTTTTTCCCTTCTTTCTTCCTGTTTTTCTCCATTTTCTTCTGAGCCGTGTAGCTGACAGGGTCTTGGTGCTCCAGCCAGGTGTAAGACCTGAGCCTCTGAGGTGGTAAAGCCGACTTCAGGACATTGGTCCACCAGAGACCTCCCAGCTCCATGTAATATTAAACAGGAAAAGCTCTCCCAGAGACCTCCACCTCAAGGCTAAGACTCAGCTCCACTCAACAACTGGCAAGCTGCAGTGCTGGACACCCTATGCCAAACCACTAGCAAGACAGGAACGCAACACCACCCAGTAGCAGACAGGCAGCCTAAAATCATAATAAGGCCACAGACACCCCAAAACACACCACCAAATGCAGTTCTGCCCACCAGAAAGACGAGATCCAGCCTCATCCACCACAACAGAGGCACCAGTCCCCTCCACCCGGAAGCCTACACAACCAACTGAACAAACCTTAGCCACTGGGGGCACACATCAAAAACAATGGGAATTGGGCTTCCCTGGTGGTGCAGTGGTTGAGAGTCCGCCTGCTGATGCAGGGGACACGGGTTCATGCCCCAGTCCGGGAAGATCCCACATGCCGCAGAGCTGCTGGGCTCGTGAGCCATGGCCGCTAAGCCTGTGTGTCCGGAGCCTGTGCTCTGCAACGGGAGAGGCCACAACAGTGAGAGGCCCGCATACCGCAAAAAAAAAAAAAAAAAAAAAATGGGAACTATAAACCTGCAGCCTGCGAAAAGGAGACCCCAAACACAGTAAGTTAAGCAAAATGAGAAGCCAGAAAAACACACAGCAGGGAAGGAGCAAGGTAAACACCCATCAGACCAAACAAATGAAGAGGAAATAGGCAGTGTACCTGAAAAAGAATTCAGAGTAATGATGCTAAAGATGATCCAAAATCTTGGAAATAGAATGGAAGAAATACAAGAAACTTTTAACAAGGACCTAGAAGAACTAAAGAGCAAACAAACAATGATGAACAACACAATAAATGAAATTCTAAATTCTCTAGAAGGAATCAATAGCAGAGTAACTGAGGCAGAAGAATGGATAAGTGACCTAGAAGATAAAATAGTGGAAATAACTGCCACAGAGCAGAATAAAGAAAAAAAAGAATGAAAAGAATTGAGGACAGTCTCAGAGACCTCTGGGACAACATTAAATGCACCAACATTCGAATTATAGGGGTCCCATAAGAAGAGTAAAAGAAAGGGACTGAGAAAATATTTGCAGAGATTATAGTTGAAAACTTCCCTAACATGGGAAAGGAAATAGTTAATCAAGTCCAGGAAGCACAGAGAGTCCCATACAGGATAAATCCAAGGAGAAATATGCCAAGACACATATTAATCAAACTATCAAAAATTAAATACAAAGAAAAAATATTAAAAGCAGCAAGGGAAAACAGCAAATAACATACAAAGGAATCCCCATAAGGTTAACAGCTGATCTTTCAACAGAAACTCGGCAAGCCAGAAGCGAGTGGCAGGACATATTTAAAGTGATGAAAGGGGGGAACCTACACCAAGATTACTCTACCTAGCAAGGATCTCATTTAGATTTGGCAGAGAAATTAAAACCTTTAGAGACAAGCAAAATCTAAGACAATTCAGCACCACCAAACCAGCTTTACAACAAATGCTAAAGGAACTTCTCTAGGCAGGAAACACAAGAGAAGGAAAAGACCTACAATAACAAACCCAAAACAATTACGAAAACGGTAATAGGAAGATACATTTCGATAATTACCTTAAATGTAAATGGGTTAAATGCTCAAACCAAAAGACATAGTATGGCTGAATGGATACAAAAAGAAGACCCATATATATGCTGTCTACAAGAGACCCACTTCAGACCTACAGACACATACAGACTGAAACTGAGGGGATGGAAAAAGATATTCCATGCAAATGGAACTCAAAAGGAAGCTGAAGTAGCAATTCTCATATCAGACAAAATAGACTTTAAAATAAAGCCTATTACAGGAGACAAAGAAGGACACTACATAATGAACAAGGAACCATTCCAAGAAGAATATATAGCAATTGTAAATATTTATGCACCCAACACAGGAGCACCTCAATACATAAGGCAAATGCTAACAGCCAGAAAAGGGGAAATCGACAGTCACACAATCATAGTAGGGGACTTTAACACCCCACTTTCACCAAAGGACAGACCATCCAAAATGAAAATAAGTAAGGAAACACAAAATTTAAATGACACATTAAACAAGATGAGCTTAATGGACATTCCAACCTATACGACAGAACACATTTTCATCTCAAGTACTCATGGAACAATCTCTAGGACAGATCAGATCTTGGGTCACAAATCAAACCTTGGTAAATTTAAGAAAATTAAGATCGTATCAAGTATCTTATCTGACCACAACGTTATGAGACTAGATATCAATTACAGGAAAAAATCTGTAAAAAATACAAATACATGGAGGCTAAATATGCTTCTTAATAACCAAGAGATCACCAAAGAAATCAAAGAGGATATCAAAAAATACCTAGAAACAAATGACAATGAAAACACGATGACCCAAAACCTATGGGATGCAGCAAAAGCAGTTCTAAGAGGGAAGTTTATAGCAACACAATCCAACCTCAAGAAACAAGAAAAATCTCAAATAAACAATCTAACCTTACACCTAAGGGAAGCAGAGAAAGAAAAACAAAGAAAACCCAAAGGTAGTAGAAGGAAAGAAATCATAAAGATCAGAGCAGAAATAAATGAAATAGAAACAAAGAAAACAATAGCAAAGATCAATAAGACTAAAAGCTGCTTCTTTGAGAAGATAAGCAAAATTGATAAACCATTAGCCAGACTCATCAAGAAAAAGAGGGAGAGGACTCAAATCTATAACGTTAGAAATGGAAAAGGAGAAGTTATAACGGACACTGCAAAAATACAGAGCATCATAAGAGACTACTACAAGCAACCCTATGACATTAAAATGGACAACCTGGAAGAAATGGACAAATTCTTAGAAAGGTATAACCTTCCAACACTGAACACCAGGAAGAACTAGAAAATATGAACAGACGAATCACAAGCACAAAAATTAAGAATGTGATTTAAAACCTTCTAACAAACAAAAACCCAGGACCAGATGGCTTCACAGGTGAATTATACCAAACATTTAGAGAAGAGCTAACACCCATCCTTCTCAAACTCTTCCAAAAAATTGCAGAGGAAGGAACACTCCCAAACTCATTCTTCAAGGCTATCATCAATCACCTTGATACCAGAACCAGACAAAGATAATACAAAAAAAGAAAATTACAGACCAATATCACTGATGAATACAGATGCAAAAACCTTCAACAAAATACTAGAAAAGAGAATCCAACAGCAAATTAAAAGGATCATTCACCATGATCAAGTGGGATTTATGCCAGGGATGCAAGCATTCTTCAATATATGCAAATTAATCAATGTGATACACCATATTAACAAATTAAGGAAAAAAAACCATATGATCATCTCAGTAGATGCAGAAAAGGTTTTGACAAAATTCAACACCCATTTATGATAAAACCCTCCAGAAGGTAGGCATAGAGGGAACTTACCTCAACATAATAAAGGCCATACATGACAAACCTACAGCCAACATCTTTCTTAATGGTGAAAAACTGAAACCCTTTCCACTAAGATCAGGAACAAGACAAGGTTGCCCACCCTCACCACTATTATTTAACATGGTTTTGGAAGTTTTAGCCATAGCAATCAGAGAAGAAAAAGAAATATAAAGATTCCAAATAGGAAAAGAAGAAGTAAAGCTGTCACTGTTTGCTGACGACATGATACTATACATTAGAGATTCCTAAAGACGCTACCAGAAAACTACTAGAGCTGATCAATGATTTTGCTAAAGTAGCAGGAAACAAAATTAATGCATAGAAATCTCTTGCATTCCTATACACTAATGATGAAAAATCTGAAAGAGAAATTATGGAAACACTCCCATTTACCATTGCAACAAAAAGAATAAAATACCTAGGAACAAACCTACAGAGGGAGAAAAAAGACCTGTATGCAGAAAACTATAAGATACTGATGAAAGAAATTAAAGATGACACAAACAGATGCAGAGATATACCATGCTCTTGGATTGGAAAAATCAACATTGTGAAAATGACTATAGTACCCAAAGCAATCTGCAGTTCAATGCAATCCCTATCAAACTACCAATGGCATTTTTCACAGAATTAGAACCAAAAATTTCACAATTTGTATGGAAATACAAAAGACCCCAAAGAGCCAAAGCAATGTTGAGAAAGAAAAGCAGAGCTGGTGGAATCACGCTCTCTGACTTCAGACTATACTACAAAACTACAGTAATCAAGGCAGTATGGTACTGCCACAAAAACAGAAATATAGATCAATGGAACAGGATAGAAAGCTCAGAGAGAAACCCACACACATATGGTCACCTTATTCTTGATAAAGGAGGCAAGAATATACAATGGAGAAAAGACAGCCTCTTCAATAAGTGGTGCTGGGAAAACTGGACAGCTACATGTAAAAGAATGAAATGAACACTTCC